>NC_048298.1:38861883-39011787 GCF_013100865.1 Trachemys scripta elegans | reverse complement strand
TAGGGCGCCTGGGAGGGAGGAGAAGAAGCGGCGCCCGCTCCGCGGCCACTCAGAGTCTCCCCCTCCCTCCCAGACTCTCAAACCTGGGAGGGAGGGGGAGACTCCGAGTGGCCGCGGCGCGGCGCCGCTTCTCCCCCTCCCTCCTAAGCTTGAGAGCCTGGGGGGAGGAGGCAAGGCTGGGGATTTGGGGAAGGGGCAGAGTTGAGGCGGGGCTGGGGGGTGGGGTAATTAAATAAAGGGGGGGTGGCCAAAATTGTCTTTGCTTTGGGTGGCAAAAATCCTAGAGCCGGCCCTGTCCATGGGCTCAAGTAGGACTGTGAACCAGGCAACTGAGGCCTTGCCTTGGGGGAATCTGAGACAGGCCAGAGGGCTGAGAAGAACAGACAAGGAGAGAAGAAGCCATCTATAAAATTGCTAACCACCTTCTCTGCTTGTCAAGCGGGAACTGCGTGAGGATAGTTCAGGGCCTTTTTGTGTATGTTTGTGAAAGAAAGACTCATTAAGGGGAATGTCTAGCTCTTAATAAAAACATCGAGAAGTCTTTGTGGCACCTTAGAGACTAACAAATTTATTTGGGCATAAGCTTTCCTGGAATATAACCCACTTCATCAGATGCATGGAGTGAAAAATACAGTAGGCAGGAGTGAAATGCATGGAGTGAAAAATACAGTTTCATATACAGAACATGAAAAGATGGGAGTTGCCTTGCCAAGTGGAGGGTCAGTGCTAACAAAGCCAATTCAATCAGGGTGGATGTGGCCCATTCCCAACAGTTGACAAGAAGGGGTGAATATCAACAGAGGGAAAATTACTTATGTAGTGCTAACAAGGCCAATTCCAAACAGTTGACAAGCTCTTAATGTCTAACATAGGAGTTATGTGTTTAATATAACCCTTTATCGCTTGTGTAATTCCTTCTCAATAAACTGCTGTGTATTGAAGATAATTACTGGGGACCTCTTTCACTAGTATGACAGTAATCTGCTCCACCAGGAATCAGTAAAGATCCATTTCAGGGATAGTAGCTCCCCCTGTTGTCAACACATGGTAGGTTTCACGGCTGCTACTAGCAGGTCAGGCTTCTGTACCAGATACGGACTGAATACAGAGCTTGCTTCCCAGACAGATACATCAGTTGTGTTTACTGTGAGATCCATTAATGCACTACCAGGAATGGCTGTTGTGAGGTAAAATGAGAGATGCTATAGAAAGCACCACCTAGTGACTGAATGGTATAATATCGTGTAGCATGTTATTACATCTCCCCCTTTAAGTTTTACCTTCCAGTCATTTACAAAAGTTAAGTCCCTTCTGCTTGAGGGGGAAAACAGATTTAAAGAGGGATCTATCACCTCTCAGATGAGTGCCCCAACTAGTTGGCCACAGTCTCTCCCATTGAAGCAGTTCCACTGTGGATAATTAATTAAAGAGACACAGGAGCAGAACTAGAGCCTGGGTCTCTCATCTCCCAAGTGAATGCTCTAACCAACAAACTATAGAGTCATTCTCATGTTTGTGCTTTCTCCCTTTCTGACCCAATGACTCTTTCAATATTTAATCCAGATTTGAAAACACTCCAACAGGAGAGACTGAGGGAGTCCCATTTCAGAATATTCTATAGGTCAGGGGTTAGCGCAATTGCCTGAGATGTGGTAGAGCTCTGTTCAAATTCCTTCTCCCCCTTAAGTGAAGGGGGGGTTCCCACATCCCAGGACAGCACCCTAACTAGTGGGCTACAACTTAGAGGGAGGTCTTCCTCTTCTCCTAGCTACCCTTTGTGAGCTTGCATCTCGGGCCTAACACGGTAAGCAGCCTCTGAGTTTGCCAACCAGATGGGGCTCCACAGGTGAGTTAGGTAGAAGAACATCTTTTTTTGTGAGTTGCTCTGGGGTTTACATGTCTGGATGCCTAGAGAAAGGAACAGTGCACACGCTCAGAGGCAGAAAGACTGCTGCCTAGGAAAATTTTACTGGAAAATTTAGGCACCAACAGGGCTTGGTGGCAGCTGAGCAGGGGTTTTGTGAATCCCAGTGGGACCTGATTCTGGGATTTAGGCACCTAAATCTTTTTGTAAATCTAGCCCAGAGAGGCTAAGCACCATACCCAGGGTCACTCAGGCTGCAAGGAGAAGCAAAAACAACAAGGAGTCTGGTGGCACCTTAAAGACTAACAGATTTATTTGGGCATAAGCTTTCGTGAGTAAAAACCATTAATCTGGGCTTTAATAGGGACTGGGAGTGGCTGGCTCATTACAGAAGCAGCTTTTCCTCTCCTGGAATTGACACCTCCTCATCTATTATTGGGAGTGGACTACATCCACCCTGATTGAATTGGCCCTGTCAACACTGGTTCTCCACTTGCGAAGTAACTCCCTGTTCTCCATGTGTCAGTATATAATGCCTGCATCTGTAACTTTCACTCTATGCATCCCAAAAAGTGAGGTTTTTACCCACGAAAGCTTATGCCCAAATAAAACTGTTAGTCTTTAAGGTGCCCCCAGACGCCTTGTTGTTTTTGTAGATACAGACTAACACGGCTACCCCCTGATACTTGACACCATGCAAGGAGAAGCAAGTAACTGAACCCCAGTCTCCCAAATCCCAGGCTAGTGCCCTGACCCCTAGATCATCTCTTTTCTCTGGTATATGATTATTATGGTAGTAATCACCATATGCTCGTTGCTTTCCAAATATATAACCAGATGCAGTCCTTGTCTCAAACCACTCATATTATAAGATGCCAAGCTCTATATGAGGAGTGAGGGAAAGTGAAGAAATATTAATTGTATAAACTATGAAAAAAGTAACATTAACAACACTCACTGACTCCCTATCATTAACATTCAGCAATTTCTTCTAGGCACCATGGTAGAAATGGATTTTGGAAAGGGATTTGAAGGAGAGGGCAGTGTCCTTATGTGCTAGTTCAGGGAAAGCAGTCCATATATCAGGGTAAGTATGAAAGCAAGTGCACAGAGAAGTGGAGTGAGACTCAAAGGGGAGTGACAAATGGCCATGATTAGCAAGTCAATTATGTGACAACAAGGTAGTGAAATGATTATATGCTGAGATTGCTGGGGCCACTGGACACGACCATTAAAATGGCTGCAAAGAACAGATGCCTAGACTAGAAAGCAATCAGTAAAATAGCAGGGAGTCACAGATGGCTTCATTAATTAGAAGAAATTAACTAAATGTCCAGGAACTTGCATTTAGGTAGATCAATTAGAAACAGTCACTTGAATGGCTAGGAAGTCGTGGACGGTTGGTTAACATAAAAGCAGTTAATAGAATGGCTAAGAAGTCACAGATGGGTGGATTAATTAATAAGGAAAACAAAACAAAATAAATATCGGAGTCAGACAGGCACAAAAATCTGGGCAGGTGATCAAGAGCAAGTGTCAATGCAGGCAGGGATCAGGTGACTTCAGGGTGAAGACTGGAAAGATGAAGTCCAGGGAGAATGGCCCTATTCAACCACTGGAATAGTCAATGGGGGTGAGAGCAAAGGTAAACTCCTGACTCCTCTAGCTCCCCTAATGTGACTAGTGCCACAACCAGGGAAGCGAGCCAGTTTCACTTCCACTCATTCAAGGAAATCAGCCTGGCAGGATATGGGGCCAAAGATGCTATAAAAATGGCTTTAGGGAGGAGGAGCAAGTCCCTATTCATCCAGCCATTAGGATGTCAGGTAAAAGTTCAATAGGCAATGCCAATTAGCCTTCTGTACAGGAAGTATGCATGAACTTTTTCACTCCGGCACCTACTCTGATCTTCTCTACCTAAAAGTCAACATGCATACTCAGGAGAGAAAAATAGCACTGCTTCATTCTCCAACATATAAATGACCCACCACGCATTGTACCAGCTCAGCATGAAACATCATGCCCGGCAATAGCAGGATGCTTCTGTCAGATGCATGACTGATTACCACTGCTGTGCAGATGTTTTCTGCAATGAGAGGTTTCATACACGTGGCCAAATACTCTGCTGGTGTATATTGGCATACCTCCATTGACTTCAGTTGACCAGCTTAATATCTGGCCCAACATTTGAGGAGAGTGATAAACAAAAAGAGAAAGGAAAGAGGTAAGTAAAGGGTTATAAGAATGTGAGCCCATGGGCCCAGATCTACACAGGTATTGAGGCTGCTAACTTCTACAGTAGATGTTAGGAGCCTCAATAGATTTGTGTATCTTGGCCATAGTTACTCAATAACTCATATGCAAATCTTGGTGTTTACACTGAGTTATTATTATGTTCAGAAAAGTTTTATTACCATTATTTGTATTATGGTAGCACCTAGGAATCCCAGTCATGAACCAGGATACCATTGTGCTAAGTGCTGTAAAAACACATCTCATCTCCTTCTGCAAAAAACTTAAAATCTAAGTATAATTAAAGTAATTAGCAGCTTCTTTCCCTCAGGCAACATGGAAGAAATGAGTTTTTAGGATAGATTTAAATGAGGAGAGAAAGGTGGTTTGGTGAACAAATTTTGATGCAGGGTTTCACCCAAGCCTAAGAGTCAACATAGCGCATTGGCTCTCAACCTTTCCAGACTACTGTGCCCCCTTCAGGAGTCTGATTTGTCTTGCGTACCCCAAGTTTCACTTTACTTAAAAACTACCTGCTTACAAAATCAGACATAAAAATACAAAAGTCTCACAGCCATACTATTACTGAAAAATTGTTTAGTCTCTCATTTTTAGCATATAATTATACAATATATTAATTGGAATATAAATATTGTATTTATAATTCAGTGTATAATATATAGAACAGTATAAACAAGTCATTGCATGAAATTTTAGTTACTGACTTCGCTAGTGCTTTTTATGTAGCCTGTTGTAAAACTAGGCAAATATCTAGATGAGTTGATGTACTCCCTGGAAGACCTCTGTGTACCCCCAGGCGTTTGTGTACCCCTGGTTGAGAACCTCTGACATATAGGCAGGTAAAGAAAAGGAAGTTGGAGAAGAAAATGAAAGGGGTGTTGAGGCCAGGATTCCTGGCAGAACAGCTGTGGAGAACGTAAAAAGAGACAATGTCAGAGAGAAGGTATACTATAAAAATGCATAAAGTGTGTATGTTTATTGGGATAGCGGGGGCGAAGCGAGGCAAGGGGAAAGGAGTTGTTTGATTTCTGTAACAACACCCTATTATGTTGCAAAGAAAATTGCAGAATACCAACAACCTGAGTCATGCATACCAGATGCAGTATTGTACTCCAAATGCAAAGAACATTCATTGAGTAAATCTTACTGTGAGGTAACTCTGAAGTAAAAGTAAATGTCTGAATGGTTCCCAGCAGATGCTAAATGAAGTCTGGCCCACTTGAAAAGAACCCAAAATAGCAACAGTAGAATGACTGCTAGATTGCAGTGATTGCTAATGTGAATGACTTGCATATTTGCAACTCCAGTGTTTAATTCTGTACCACAGCACCTTTGATAGTTCAAATATTGTTGTAACATAATGATCAATTTAGCAGTTAGGTAACTATAAAGAAGATTAATTAGGAGCAATCACTTGCTGCAGCTTGGCAAATCATAAACACCAACGAGTAAAACATTAGAACTACATATTTAGCTGTGTAATGTCTTTAAGAGTGGGTGAGGACTGTAAACTACAAAAATCCATTTTTCATACATAAATTAAATCCATATTTTATGCCTTGTAAAACTGGGAGGGGGGGAGAACAGAAATTAGTATTTTGTAGTCTCTATGTAAATTGTCAACTTCAAATGAAAACTGAGACCATTTAAAAAAACAGGCCATGGAACTCATTTCTATAATTCTAAAGTTTTATGATATTATTTAGGACTGCAGAAGGAATAGAGAAATAACCACAAAGAACACATTAAGGATTCCTCCCACTTTATAAATAATCAAAATAATTATTAGATCATTCACAATACATTCATCTGATGATATATAAAGCTTTTGATCTTTACTGGCTTCCACTCATTAATTCTCTAGATAATTATCCTTATTATAACCAAACCTATTTATAATATTACAAATGTTTAGCTCTTAAGAGCACCTGTATAGTGAAGATGAAATATTACTAACTTCCATCACAAAGCAAAGACTTGACTATAGAACTTATAAAACCCTTGTAGTTAATAGCATTAAGGGTGAGACAAAGAGCCACAAAATCAAAGAAATTCACTTTGTATTTGTACAGTGTCTATCACAATAGGTTCCTCGTCCATTATTAGGCACTAAAGTAATACTGGTACTAATAATAAGGCTGTTGTTATGATGCTGTAGGTAACTTTAGTTGTAGTAGTAGTAGTAGTAGTACTTGGTATTATCATAGTGCCTAGGAGCCCAGTCATGGACCATACAAACACAGAACAAAAAGACAGTCCCTGTCCCTAATAGCTTACAATCTAAGTATAAGACAAGAGTCAACAGATGGATACAGACAGACAGATGGGGGAGTACAAGGAAAGAGTGAGACAGTGTTGATCAGTACACTAGTCAGTAGTTGCTGCACACCAAAGCCTAACCATTGTCAAGTTTTTGTAGGCATCATGGCACAGGAGGATTTTAAGGTGGGATTTGAAGGTGGATAATGAAGTGGCTTTGTGAATGATCTTGGGAATACCTCTCAAGAGTATGGGGCAGCAGGGGAGAAATCATAAAGGTGCTTGTTTGCAAATTTAACCAGTGGGCAATGGAGGCTGGCATTGTAAGTCTACTAGAAGTGGGAGTTGACCTTCCAATAGTGAATGAGAGATGACAGGTAGGAGGGAATAACCTGTGAAAGGCCTTGAAAATGAAAACAATACAATATGTTTGCTACAAAGAGAAAAGGGAGCTAATGGAGGGATGCAAAGAGAAGGGTGATGTGGTCAAAGTGAAGGGCCAGGAAATGATATTTGCAGCAGCATTCTGAATGGCTATGAGCAGGGCAAGACTACATTTGTCAAGGCCAGAATAAAGGATGCTGCAGTAATTGAGATGTGAAATGATCAGAGCCAGGAGGAGATTCTTAGCTGCATGAATGGACAGGAAAGGCTGTATCTTAAAGATGTTATTCAAAAAGAATCTGCAAGACTTAGACATAGCCTGAGTGTGAGGACCTAGTGAGAGGTCTGAGTGAGATGCAGAATGGTGGTGTTGCCACAGTGATTGAGACAGGAGGTAGCATGGAGGGTTTTGGGGGGAAGTTTGAGATCTCTGTTTTAGCCATGTGGAGCTTGAACTGGCAGCTAAGAGGTGATGTCACAGAGACACGCTGAGATTCTAGTCTGAACAGAACAAGACAGGCCTAGAGCAGAGGGCTCCACATAGAGATGGTAGTTGAATTTGTGTTTGTGGCCGATATTACCCAGACACAAGGAGTAGAGGGATAAGAGAAGGAGACTACAGGCGGAAGTGTGTGGAACCTGAAGAGAATGAGGAAGATCCTCTGAAGGACATGCTGAAGAAATAATTAGAGAGGAGACCTAGAAGAGGACAGAGTCACGGAAGCTGAGGGAGGGCAAGATTTCAAGAAGAATAGCATGGTCAAATGTGTTGAACACAACTGACAGGTGAAGAATGATGAGAATGGTGTACTGATTCTGAGATTTTGATAAAAAGTGTTTATTAGAGACTCTGGGAAGAGTGTTTTCAGTTGAATGCAAGGTGCAGAAGCAAGAGTTGAGAGAGTGTAGGATAGAATTGGAGGAGAGGAACTCTGGAGATTATTGTAAACAACACTTTCCATGAGTTTAGAGATGAAAGGGAGAGGGAAGATAGGCCAGTAGTGGGAGAGGCAAGTGAAAGAGCTAAAGGAGAGTGAGAGGTTAAAATGAATAAGAGAGGGGATGAGAGTGGACATGAGGCAGATCAGGAGATGGGATGGAGTTACTAGGGCCAGCGGAAGGGCTACAGGAGGAGATCAGATGAAAAACCTCTGCATCTGTGATATATAGGTATTTATCACAGGGCTCCCATTAGTGGGCAATACTAGGCACCGATTCTGGGGACATTTTCTTTCATGCTAAATGTAAAGCGTGCAAGTAATTCTTACATAGATCATACTGTAAAACTATTCCGTTCACACTATTTTTCACCTAAAGATTGTTGAGTATAACGCCAATTTCTTTGTTAGAAGAGAAGCCATCCAAGTGACACTGAATGTTATAACATTTGTTAATGTTTCCAGGAATAGACTATGCTTTTCTATCAGTTGGCCATGCAGGAGAATGACACCCCAGCCCTTCTGGATTTTGGGTAAGGGTCTGCTGCTGAGCATGTCCCCTTCCCTCCAAATATTTCTCCTTGTGAGCAAGTGGATGGGAAATGGGTATGGAGCAGGGGGGAGAAGGAGGAGCCTTGGATCTGTTTCCCCTCTCACACCCACTTGGAAAGTGAGAAGAGTTACCTTCACTTTTACAATGACATCAGTAATTTACTTTTCCCATGAAACAGGAGAGGAACAAAGGAAGAATTTTGCTCAGAACAGTGTTTCAGTGGCAGGGTGCCTTCCGAGACTGTTCCTAGCATGATGAATTTTCATACCAGCCGTTGCTCAGGTCTGCCATCAGTTTTATGTTACTGCTATCGTTACATTGTTTTTTTTTTTTTTTTTTTTTTTTTTTTAAAGGATAACAGAAGAGGACACAGAACAGATGTTTGCACTGACAGGATAAAGTCCTGGCCTCATTGAAGTCAACTTCACTCATAGGATAAAATTATGGAATCTTAAAGTTCCACCTGTGCTGCAGTGGATTTCCTGCCTGTGAAGCAAATTCTTTCAAGCAATGCTGAGATCCTGCAAACAAAACAAAAAAGGGCACTTCTTTCCCACAAGAAAAGGTCAAGGATTGTAGAATATAAAAACAACAACACTTTACAAACAAAAACAAATTATAGTCAAGGAGATTTATTTTTCCTTTTCAACACCATGCTGTGCCATAACATTTATAACTGTTTTATCTTTTCTCTTATTTGCCTCCTAAAAATAATTTAGATTTTTCTACTGAATTTTCTGATTATCTGTCTACTGTTTATTTCGGCACAGATAAAATCATTTTCACTGTGGATTTTAATTTCTCTCTCTCTTTTTTTTTCATAGCTGCTGAGTTCTTTTTAAACTCTTTTAGATTGTTTGATTTTTTTTCAGGCGATTAATTTTTTTTCTCCTCATGAGCCTGGGCCACATTTTGGAGCTTTTAATCCCATGTGGATTAAAGCTCTTAAATTTAAATATTAAGGACATTACCATCTGAGATCATGTTTTATTACTAGTATTAATGTATCTTTGCCTTTATTTTACCTTGAGAGTATGTCTACACTGCAAAGACAAACCTATGGCTGGCCCATGCCAGCCAACTCGGGCTTGCGGGGCTCAGGCTGCTGGGCTGTTTCACTGCTATGTAGACTTCCAGGATCAGGCTGGAGCCCAGGCTCTAGGATGCTGTGAGGTGGGAAGGTCCCACAGTTTGGACTCCAGCCTGAGCTCAGATGTCTACATGGCAGCGAAACAGCCCCACAGCCCAAATCCCATGAACCCAAGTCGGCTGGAATGGGCCTGCCACAGGCTTGTCTTTGCTGTGTAGATCAGTGGCTCTCAACCTTTCCAGAGTACTGTACCCCTTTCAGGAGTCAGATTTGCCTTGTGTAGCCCCAACTTTCACCTCACTTAAAAACTGCTTGCTTACAAAATCAGACATAAAAATACAAAAGTGTCAGAGCACACTATTACTGAAAATTTGCTTACTTTGTCATTTTTACCATATAATTATAAAATAAATCAATTAGAATATAAATATTGTACTTACATTTCAGTGTATAATATAAACAAGTCACTGTCTGTACAAAATTGTAGTGTGTACTGACTTCGTTAGTGCATTTTATGTAGCAAGTTGTAAAACTAGGCAAATATCTAGGTAAGTTGATGTGCCCCCTGGAAGACCTCTGAGAACCATTGGTGTAGACATACCCTTAGAGAATAGGGAACTTGCTGTTGACATCTGTTGGTAAACAGGGAGAAGAGCAGTCCAAAGTCGCTTGAGAACTCCAGATAGGAATGGACTCCATAGGGAAGGGAGCTCTCTGTTGGCATCTGGTGGAGAGCAAGGGGAAATAACTGAATGGGTAAGGCCTTATTTACATTTCAGTTATGTGACAGTTAAGTTTTGAATATGGGGGCAATAAAATGCTATTATCCCTGATGGGGACAAGAGAACTGCACCTAATGTTTCTGAGATGAGAGGTACCCTGACCATGACTGAAGTCAGGCATTGTTGGAAAGGGGAGCTAGACTGAGTCAAAGGAGGAGAGAGAGAAGGGGAATCTATTTTCTGCTACGATAGCTTTCTGGTGCTGAGGATTCTGTTAAGAGTCCTATTTACTCATAGTGTCCTATATAAAGTAGCTATTCCTCTCCTAAGACTCAGAACAGAGGCAGCTTCAAGACAGAAGATGGCTTTCTGCGGGACCAGCCACACCAGCCACTCTTGGGTAGTCCCCAGAGCCAACTGGCCCCTGGCCTCCCAAGCAGCGGCCAGTGCAGCTGGTCGTGGGGTGCCTGAGTAGGTGGCTCCAGGGCCAGTGGCTCGGGTGTCCCTGAAGTCAGCCACACCAGCCACTGCGGAAGTCACAGAGTTTGTGGAAAGTCATGGAATCTGTGACTTCCACTACCTCTGTGAAAGATTCGCAGCCTAAGTTATAATAATTGAATCATAGAATCATAGAAGATTAGGGTTGGAAGAGACCTCAGGAGGTCATCTAGACCAACCCCCTGCTCAAAGCAGGACCAACCCCAACTAAATCATCCCAGCCAGGGCTTTGTCAAGCCAGGCCTTAAAAACCTGCTTTACCACCCTCCTAGTGAAATAGTTTTTCCTATTATCCAACCTAGACCTTCCCCACTGCAACTTAAGACCGTTGCTCCTTGTTCTGTCATCTGCCACCACTGAGAACAGCCTAGCTCCATATTTGTTGGAACCCCCCTTCGGGTAGTTGAAGGCTCTATCAAATCCCCCCTCACTCTTCTCTTCTGCAGACAACATTAACTGTCTGAAAGAGAGGAAGGAGTGAGCATCACCATCATGGTTGGTACCCCAGGATGAAATGTGACAATACTTTGCCTTTGTGGTCCTGATCCTGAGTGCCCAGACCAGAAAGAGGAACCAAAATGACTTCACCACCTCTACCAGCTTTGCCTAAATCCCAACCACAACCTGGGATGTGAGACTTTGTCACACACACAACGTGTGTGTTCTTTTCCTTCCCCACCTTATTTCTTCTTCTTCTCTCTCTCTCTCTCTCTCTCACTCTCCTTTTGCCTTCTGTTTAATAAGAGTCTGCTATGGGCCTGTGACCAGAAAGAGGCACCCAAAAGCAATGCTCTAAACAGTCTGATGCTGGCACCAGTTTGCCAGGTGTTGCAGTGACTGATAAAACCCTGTGCTGTGCCTGTGTTTTTCCACCTGTGAGTTTGCAAGTGAGAGTTAACACCAGAGACAGAAGCTGCATTTTCTTTCTTTTCTGTTCTTTTCTCTCCCCTTTTATGTCTATTTGCCTTCTTTTGTTTTTAGGAAGCGGGATCAGTCTTTAATAACAATAGCTCCAGCCCATCTCAACTAACTTCTCTTTTCCCCTAAAAGGACAGTTATTATAATCTTTCATACCATCTAAAATACTGTCAAACAGAGGGAAAGCTTCTTTCTTAAAAACTTCCTCCAGCTAAAGTGAAAAGGAGCAAGGGATGTTGTAAAAATGGAAACTGTATTTAATATTTCACATTTCCAATCCTTTAACTGTTTTTCCTCCTCTTTTATAACCTTTAATAAAAGGTTTAACAGATTTTTATGATGCGTTTGCCATGGTACTAAGCAGCCTGAGGTCTCTGTACACCAAACTTTGTTTAACACTTTTTAGTGCTGGACAATAACAGGGTCATGTTAACACTTTTGACTCTTTGGGCCTGTGACAAGGTGTATCAGGCCCTGCTGGGGTCCTTACTGTCCTACTACTCCCCATCCCAGGAAAAAGAGCAGTGAAGGTGGGTCTTTCAGACCTGCCTAGAAAGGGTGCAGAGAAGTAGCCAATCAGAGCTTAGCAGGCTTAGTTAAAAGGAGCTACAGAGCCTGGCTGGGACTGGAAGGGTGAAGAAGAACTGGAAAGCTGTGAAACTCCACAGGTAAAGAGGCTTGGGAGAGACCCTATTCAAGCAAAGATAGGACTGTGAAGTTCTCCGGGCAGAGAGACCTGGGAGAGACCCTGTTCAAACCAGGAACAGACAGAAAACCCAAGGTGATGCAACCGAGTGGGAAGCTACCAGGTAATCCTGCAGCAACTATTAAAGGGAAGCAGAATGTGTCTGCTGTTTATAGGGGCCCTGGGTTGGAACCTGGAGTAGTGAGTGGGCCTGGGCCCCCCCCCCCCCCCGCATCACTGGCCACTAGGGAAGTGACCTAAACCCCAAGAAGGGGATAAAATTTAGTACTAAAAAGTCTGAATAAGGGACTAGAATTTAAACAGGCCCAGAGATAGGGTGAAGACCCCAGTAAGGGCGGATCATGTGTCAAACTTTTGTTACCCCAGAAGGGGTTCCTTCATGAGTTTTAACTGTGTGTAACTTAGGTGGAGGGCTGAGCCACTGAAGACACACATGACAAAGGCAACAGATGACAGGGGCACTGGGATCAGAAAAAAAGAGTGCAGGATTGTACCCAGGAGGTGTTCATGAGAGGTGCGTGCACTCTCTCACAGGGCCCATATATTCCATCTAAATTAACACGGAGAGCCTAAAGTAGCCCAGGCAATACTTCCATTAGCAGCTGGAGACTGACCTACTAGAATTTTCCAACCCAGGACAACAATCTGTGAGTGGGGAGCTTGGGCATACGGAAGTTGCTAGAACCCATTTTAGCTACTCACAGCTGCAGAAGGAGGACTCAGGTTGGGACTATTGTTAAAGGGGGTGGGGGTAGGGGTCTTACCTCATAGATATTGTTAATTGATGAGTTTCCCAAGTTTATTCTATTGGCCTCCCCTTCCTCCCCTTAATAAAGTGTTCTTGTTTTACACCTCTGGACTCAGTGAGGAACTATTGCCTACCAAGGGTGCCCACATTATATTATATATGTCTCCCAGGTTTCTGAATGGGGGCTTGAATCAACATCATTTACACTTTCAGGAGAAATGCCTAAAAATTTCAGCCTTTCTTGGTGTTGACAACACCCGGCAGGACTGTTATTTATGTGTCCCTCCCTCAGTTGTTTAACCTGAAGGAGCGGTAGTGCAGCCAACTCTCTGCTCAACAGTCAGCTAACTCTACAGACTTGTGCAGGAACCATTCCCATGGCACTACCTTTCCCCACCACTTTTCAATGGGATTGTTCCCGCAGGGGTGCATATCTGTCCAGATAGATTCAATATTGGTGCCCACAACTGCGCATCCAAAAATGAGAGAGTAGGCCCTCTGTTACAACAAATGTAGAGACTGCACTTAATCTTAGCCCTGGTTTGTGGAGTTAGGGACAGGAAGGGGAGATGAGGTGGCATGGATGCATGTTTCAGTTCTGCTCCCTATTATGCACTCACAAAGACCCTCTGGCTGCATATCCAGTTATGGAGTGACTTCAGAAATCTAGGCCTAATTTCTATTCTTTTGATCTTTGCCCTTTAAGATTCTCCAGCAGTGTGTCAGTGAACTAACTCCATATTTATAGTGCAAACTACACTGTTAATTCCTCTTTTTATTCTTGTACAGTTCCAGCTTTTACTAAATATATACTGGAAAGGGGAAGTATGGATGTACCCATGCTCCACTTGGTTTATGTGGACACTTGGAGCAGGCATGGGGTACATGTGCTAGCAGTACATGGACAAGTACCCAGGGAAGCACGCAAGCATAGATGTAACCAAAGTGTGAATGGATTTTTCAGACTTGTGAAATTTCATGGAGGGGGATTTCAGTCATGTGATGACAAAATAAACTCATAAGATAGACTTGATTACTATAATATAAAATATACTTGAAATGCCTTTGAGCTCAGCACAGTTCATTTTGCAACTCCACATCATTCATTTTTAAGTGATTAAAATCACAGCTGCAACTATGATGAAAAGGGATTCTTAAGAGCTCTTCTAAAGGAACTGTATATAACTTGTAAAGACATTTTATTTAGTATCTTTAGATTTAGTTGCTTGTTTAATCTTAAACAGATTAATTCTCCATTATTTGCCTCACTTTTGGAAATGAGGAGCTGCATCCTATTCTATGAAGTACATCCCTGCTGTTAGCTATGGTTTATCAAAAGCATGTGCCTTATTTGACTTTATTTTAAATATGATATTGCACATTCGAAATAGTATTTTTAACTAATATGTTTTACTCTACACAATCAACAAGGGTTATAAATTTTGGTCAGGGCAAACTGGCATTGTTCTCTTTGGATATAGCATAATTCCTCCTCCAGTTTCCAGGGCTGCAGAGAGAAAGTCAAACCGGATCTCTCTGATATGCCTATCCTGTCCTGTGGCCAATTGCCTTTCCCACTCCCCAGTCTCCTTTGTATATATGATTAACTTTTATAGTGAACAAGCTCATGAGAAGACTTACTCCAGGTTCCAAATACACAGATTAATTAAACTCTATTGAAATTCATATTGTAATGTGATTGGATATGGATGTGGCTACAAAGGGTTTGTAAAGAATGAAGCAGTGACATTTCTGAAGGTCATAGTCAGAAATATCTGCCATGTCCAGAACACCTATCATGAGGGCTCTGATGTGATTAAGGATTGTTTAATTTAAAAGAAAACTAGACTCACCTCCTTTATCCAGATATCTTGGATGTATATCTATATCTCTGTCTCCTACCAGTGTCTCCTCTAAAGCAGTAGTCTGTGCAGTAGTCTGAAAATAATCTCTTTTTTTCAGTTTTTATTTGAGGTTCAAGAGTATAATATGTCAGTGTCACTGACAGAGAGGTGAATGAGAGGGGCTGTGGGTGGATTGGGTAGCAATTTGTGGACTGTGGATGAAATAACTTTCAGATCAACTTAAGGCGTGAGAGAGGATGTTCTGCACATCACAAATTGAGAACTGAAGAGAGCCTTTTACATCCTGATTTGGGAACATATAAGAAATGACCTTCTGAGGACCCCATATGGAGTCCAACTGGGAAGAAAGTGCTTCTTGTATATTTCAAAATCATCTTAGAGAGAATGGGAGTTAATATATGTTTCAAAGGTTTAGTTCATGCCAGTCTTACTCACTGGAATAATTCCCACCTGTGAAATCATAACAGGGCAACATCATTTCTATGCAGTTATAGACATGGTTTCTGTCAGCATCAGGAGGAGCAGTTTTAGGATGATAAACATCCATTGAGCCCTTTTGTATGATTTTCTGCCCTGGCATTAACCTGAGAAGACAGTTGGCCTGCAATTCCCCTCTTATGCTATCCTCTCCTGGATCCTAACCCAGCTTGCACAGCATCCCACAAGCTGCAGTATTATACTTCAGTGGATTCACCACGTCAGAGCAAGACAAATATATTCTAAAGACACTTTTAGTCTCAGGCTATGTCTACACTACCCACCGAATCAGCGGGCAGCGATTGATCCAGGGAGGGATGATTTATCACGTCTAATCTAGAAGCGAAAAATCGACCCCCAAATGCTTTCCCGTCAACTCCCGTACTCCACCACCATGAAAGGCACAGGTGGAGTCAATGGGGAAGCGGCAGCAGTCGACTCACCACAGTGAAGACACCGCAGTGAGTAGGTCTAAGTACATCGACTTCAGCTACGTTATTCATGTAACTGAAGTTGCGTAACTTAGATCGATCCCCACACCCAGTGTAGACCAGGCCTCAGTAGAAAATATGCTTTTTGAGTAGTGTTAGGATTAACTTTTATATAAAGAGACCATTTTGTAGTAGATCCTTCCTGATTTTATTAACTCTTTCACACTGGGATTACTGATCTCCATGCCAGTAGTGTTTGGTTTTTTTTGCTTTCCCAGACAGCTATGGAGACCTATCCCAAGACATTACTTCCAGTATATTTCCTATTCTATTTCATTGACCTCATTTGCCCAAGGTGAATCTAATTCCATTATTTTTACTTAGCTTTTCTGACTTAGAACCTTAATTAAATTAGCCTTCTATTTACTAGCCTGAGAGGGACAAGGAGAGGACAGGAGCTGGCTTTGTGGTCAGTCCCTTAGGGCAGTGATGCACTAGTGGGCAGTTGGCTAGACCTCACTTCCTTGCACACTAGCTTGGAATCCTACCTTGCTGAGGGTGTGTAACCAGCTCTGCTTTGTGCTGAGAGTGAGGTTTGAACCTGGGATCTTCAGTGTATGAGCCTGGGCTGCTTGAGCTAGAAAACTAAGTCTATTAGGTGACAGCTGTAGTGAACTTGTTAACCACTTCTAAGGAAAACAAAGACCCATGGTCTCTTATGGTGAGCAATAGGTGCACTTGGTGTGTACAGAAAAGAAAAGAAGCCCTGGGAAGTTTTAGGCCTCAGAGCGGTACACAGGGTTTTAGTTATGCAACTCTCTATGGACTCTGTAAGGGTCACGTGGATAAACTCTGCTACATTATTTGAAAGTATACATCTCCCTCCTTCTCTATGCTACAATCACCTTAATTCTGTTTTTCCTTTGAAATGCACAATAAATAATACCTTTATACATTAGTAGTACCATTCGGGGGGGGGGGGGGGGGGGGGGGGGAAGAGAGGGAAAGGAATGGAATGCCAAAGCTACCCTAATGTAACATAATCACAGGAAAAATACACTACTAGAAGAGTAAGGAAATCCACACAAAACATGTCTGGTTTTTATCATAAAAAAGAGAGAATTTTTCTGCTAACACATTTTAAATTAAACATTTTGTGTTTCTTTCAAGATATTTACCATGTTGTACCCAGCTGTATTCTATATTAAAGCAACGCAGGAACTTTGCTGGCTACAACGGATTATATTTATTTCTGGGTAAATCAAGACTAACTCCTATTTTCTTTGAAAATCCAGAGTATGTCCAGATTGATATTAGTGTAACAGAGATCAACATCTGCTCCGATGAAGAGAAACGCAGAGGAGTTTAGGACAGGATCAGTCAATATACAGTACTGTTTGAAGGAAGTGTGCATGAATTTAGGGCCCAAAACTGATAGCCCACTGGCTGTGAAACTCATTATTCTCAATGGGAGCTCTCATGCTGATAACATGTAGCATCAGCCCTTCTGTCAGTCATCTTCCCAAGTGACTATGAGTCCTTAATGGTCAGAACAATTTACATAAGTATGGTGTTCACAAGATATTTTTTTAAGATCCCATATCCACTTTATGACTAATTTTAAACTTAGTTGGCAACCAGAGCAACTGGGAGAAAATTAAAGTCACAAGATGAAGTAACTTAGCACCAAGCAAAATTCTGGCAGCTGTGTTTTGCACTGCTTGCTGCTTCTTAATCAAATGTGTTGGAATGCCAATAAATCAAGTATTATAATAATTGATTCTGGAGAACTTTAGAAACATAGATCAAAGTCTCTACATTTGAAAAGGGGGGGAAAGGCTGAATTCAGGAAATGTTTCTCTAGCTGTTAGAAAGTTGATTTCACTATTGCAGTCAAAAGGTAAAGCCTGAATCAATCAGAACACCAACATGCTGGACTATAGGTGATGAATGTATATTATTGCTATCAAAGTAAAAGAGCATGCAGGCTGAAACTGGTGTAGGAGAATGCAATTTTTATATTTATTGGGCAATCTTATATGTCCTCATGAAAACTTCATCAAATGGTAAGTGGAGGAGCATTTATGAAAAATCTTCAGATAAACAGATCTGTTTGTGTCAAACTGTATACAAACAAAAATACAACCAATTCACTCAAGGAAGAAATGTAAACATTTGATAGTAACAAATGTAGGCCTTGCTGGAGCCCTAGACATAACTAACAGTGTGAACCAAAGGCTGTGAATCAGAAAAGGCCTAGTCTTGGCAAAATAACACACTAGGTATTAGCTAACACCCAGTAAGCACATTCCTGAATGGAGAGGATGGTACAAAAACCCACATCTCTCAAGTAAATACATAAATACATGCTTATGAGATAGTACAGGAAGACATTGACCCCTTGTAGAAGAAGGAGGGATGACAGGATAATGGATAAGGAAGTTTTCTTCGAACTAGAAGGTACAAAGAGAAAGGTTAGGGTTGCCAGGCTTCCGGTTTTTGATCGGAATGCCCAGTCAAAAAGGGACCCTGGTGGCTCTGGTCAGCACCACTAATAAGGCCATTAAAAGTCTGGTCTGCGGCGCAGTGAGGCTAAGGCAGGCTTCCTGCCTGCCCTGGCTCTGCACAGCTCCCCAGAAGTGGCCAGCGTGTCCGGCCCCTAGGTGCAGGGATGATCAGGGAAGCTCCGTGTGCTGCCCCCAGCGCCGGTTCCGCAGCTCCCATTGGCCAGGCAGTGTGCATCGTGCAGAGCCACCTAGCCATGCCTCCACCTAGGGGCTGGATATGTGTGCCATCAACCAGGAGCTGCCTGGGGTAAGCGCCGCCCTGCTGGAGACTGCACCCTGAACCCACTGCGCCAGGTCAGAACCCCCTCATGCACCCTAACTCCCTTCCATACCCCACACCCCCACCCGCACCCCAACCCACTGCCCCAGGTCAGAACCCCCTCCTGAACCCAAACTCCCTTCTAGAGCCTGCATCCCCTCCAGCACTCCAACCCCCTACCCCAGTCCTGAGCCCCCACGCACACTCCAAACCTCTTGGCCCCAGTCCAGAGCCCCCTCCTGCATTCCCAACCCCTCATCCCCAGCCCCACTCCAGAGCCCACACCTGCAGCTGGAACCCTCATCCCCTCCCGCACCCCAACCCCCTGCCCCAGCCCAGTGAAAGTGAGTGAGGGTGAGGGAGTGAGCAACAGAGGGAGGGGGGCTAGAGTGAATGGGGGCATGTCCTCAGGGAAGGGGTGGGATGGGTGGGGCCTCATGGGAAGGAGTGGGGCAGGGGGCAGGGCAAGGGTGTTTGGTTTTGTGCAATTAGAAAGTTGGCAATACTAAGAAGGGGGGTAACTAGCAACGTCTGGAGTGTAATACGTAACTTGTTCGTATACATGTATAAAGGGAGAAGTCCTAGGAGGGACATCTTTGGCCAGCCGCGGGGATAGCATCCTGGTGTGCTATGTTGGTACCATTGTCACAGGCATACATGTGTTGGTGTACCTTTAGCTCCTATGGGGCACTAATACTGTGCTTTGTCAACAATAAATCTAGCCAAGCACTTTCACCACTGAACCAAGCCTTTGGTCTTTCTTATAAACAACATTGAGATTTGCTGAATTAACATGCTGCACTGTCTGCTACTGCAGCTGACATTCAGAGCTCCAACACTGCATCAGCAACAACAAGCCATAGCACTTAACAACAACAGACCTATGAACGTTCATGGAGGACATTAGAAAAAAACTGGGAAGGGAACAGACAAAAAACCAGCAGAGTGACACATATTGCATATGATCAGATAAATATAACCTAAAATAAGGAAGTGCTGCTTGTGTCAAACCATGGTAAGATTCCAAAGAATTCAGCATGAGTGACGTGGTCAGTAATGTCACGTGCAGCAGCAACAACCATTAATCCATGAGCTAATTAAAAATAAAGTATGGAGAAATAAATAATTCACAATCTTAATCACAGCCATCTCTCTCTCTGTAAAAGAAATTCCAACAATGTGATCATGTTTAGTTTGAGAAAAATTAGCAGCTCCTTATTTCTGCCCAACCAGGTGTTGCAAAAAGCCAATCCAATCCTTTTGGAACAAGAAACCACACTCAACACTTCATTGGGTGAGCACCTCTCTTTCTGATAGGGTTGCCCACACTTTGTTAAGGCTGCATTGTATTTGGCTGACTGTGTCCGTACCACCAGAAATACTGAGAGGGGATAAAGCTGAGCGACACCAATTGTCAACACAGCTGAACATTTGAGTGTAGGTACAACCGGTAAGGTGAGATGATTGGTACAAACCATTTTAAGCAGTTGATCAAGAAATGGCAAGTGAGGTATGAAACAGTAATTGGGAAATACTTAACAAGGCAATGCTTGTTTAGAAGAAGGTTTACGCTTACAGTAGCAGTATTTAGTAACAGTAGTGCTACCATTTCAGGGCAGCATCCCAGAGTCCTGTGTGTGTCACTGGAGACACTCTGGGAACTGACTTATTGTGTGTTTCTGGTACTGTACAGTGCCTCCACACAATAGGTGACAGCAGCTCTTGCTCATCTCTCTCTTCTGCCAAATGGTTTTGGAGACCTGGAGCAAGTATGCAGTGAGGTGATTCTGCTCCTGCTGATACTCAATGGACAAATGTTCATGCTGTGCAGCACTAGATACTGGACAGAATGAGCCCGGAAACGTTTGAGATGCCAACATGACTGACTGAGAGCGGGAATGAAAATCCACTGTGGTCTCAAGGAACAGGTGTTTTGAATGCTGGGATTGCAACAGTATGCCTATTGGTGGACCACCACTTCTGGTCCTGTACAAATCAGCACAGTGTGGTGGGACCACATCGTCTTGAAACCTGGGATGACAATTAATGCAGTCCTATAGTATGAGGAAGCAGACCTTCATTGAGTTGTGTGAGTAGCTTACACCAACCCTCCAGCCCCAGGCCACTCACTTTTGGAAACCCATACCAGTGAAAAAGCAGGTGGCTGTTGCCTTTTAGAAGTTGGCAATACATGACAGCTACAGGTCAGTTGCAAACCACTTCAGGGTGGGGAAGTTAACTCTTGAAACAGTGGTTGTACAGGTTTCCCACGTGATCAACACTGATGTACCCAAGGGTGGTTGCCATAACCGAAGTCCCTGAAATTATTACCAGAATTCAAAGAATGAGGTTTCTGAACTTCAAGCGCCCAGTAAATACAAAACCAAAAAGGTTACTATTCACTGGTTCTCCAAGGTTTAGTGGATCACAGGGATCAGTAAATTAATGTTAGACACACAGGTAAGCATCTGTGAGACCAGGATGCTCAGGAGATTGGAGTTGTACCATAGAGAGGGAGAAAAGACTTTATTCCCCAGAAGTGACATGATAGATTATGGTGTTTCTGTGCAACACAACAAACCCACTCCTACTTTGGTTCATGAAGCCATACCCTGACATTGCTGACCTAGGAAAAAGAGAATTCAATTACAGACTGAGTAGCAAGAAAAGGAGGGTGAAGTAAGCCTTTGGGTGGCTGAAAGCCTGTTGGTGATGCCTCCAGACCCTTTTGGATCCCATCATGGCCAATGCAGTTTGGATTATCATGGACTGCTGTACCTTGCACTATGTATGTGAGGCTAAAGGGGAATACTTCCACAGCAAGTGGGCACAAGACAGATCTGTTTTCAAAGCCTGTGCAGGAAGCCAGAATCTCACCTATGTGCATACAACATCATACATTTCCCTGGCCCACCAGGAGCTATGTGCTCATGAGTGGAATCTGCCTATATAGGCTATGAAAAACTATAGATCTGTCCTGTGCCTACTCGCTGTGGATGCATTCCCCTTTAGCCTCACCTACGTTGTGCATCATGGATCAGCGGGGAGCCAGAAGATGACTTGGGACTGTGCCGAGAGACACTATTGTGCTACTGAAGAGGCTCAATAGATTATTGTCACATACATCTGTTGTGAGACACCTTGGTGGGTTTTGATCCCCTGCAGCTGATGTTAATTAAAGATGACAATTGGGTGAGGGCCCTCAAGATTAATACCTTTGACTGTGGTTTTGTGCTAAGGACAGTTATAATGCATTTTAAGGGCATCCTTGCTCAATGTTTTTGTTATATGTTAACTGCTCAATTTTGAGTTCCTTTATGGGGGGCACTGAAGTATTGTTAAAGTAATTTTTAAAAAAAGTTCTGTAAAGTTTTGGGAGGGACTTCACGCATTTCTTCCTCACAATGTTTTCTGATGTCTGCTCAGAGAACTTATTAAGTGCTATGTCTGAGTACTCCCATGGTAACTTTTGGGAGGGTAGGTTTAAAAGCACCCTCAGATCTCTTCAATGTTAATTTAGTTTTGTTTCCCTTATCTGTATTATCACTTAAATCATTACCAAAGCTATAAATACGTTCAGTTAACTTGTCTTCTTGTCTTCTGTTTTTCATAGCAATAATTATTTCACAGCATACTGTGTTGTCATGAACCCTTTTTAAAAAATAGGAAATTCATGGGGGCAGGGAGAAGGCTTTTGGAAGGGAAGAAACTGTCCGCATTTCCATGGCATCAGACTTTTAAGAAATCACAGTCAGGCCCTGTGAATTCTGCTGCCCCAGAACGCAAGGTGTATACACCAGTGAAATTAATGGTAACTTTTATTTACAGCCGTAGATCATCTTCTCAGAGTGATGGATGGAGTCATTCAGCCTCCAATACAGGAGGCTCCAGCCTCTGTGAAATCTCCCGGTACAGGTGAATGTTCCTGTCAACCCAGGCAAAATCATGGAGAAGTGTACTCTGACCATACATCGATCAGCACCCATGTATGTTCAGGAGACCAGATGGCTGCTTTCAGACCATGAGCCATGATCACCTGTACTGATGAACTTTTTCAGCAGAAAATGGTTCTGAAGTGCTCAGCACAGGTCACTACTACCACTGACCATGGAAGGTCAGGGGCCTTTACCACTTTGGGTAAGGGTCAGGTGGCAAAAGGATCAGTGCATTGTGGGAATGGCTATAGAGCAGTGGTTTTCAAAGTTTAGCAACCCGAGGACCCCCATTTTGATTTAAAAATTTTCATGCATCCTCAAGCCCCTGCTCAGCCCCAAGCCCCCACTCCACCCCTTCCTCCAAAGCCCCCCCCGCCCCACCTCTTCCCACCCCTGCTCCACCCTACCCCTCCTCTTCCTGCCTCTTTCTGCCCCCTCCCCCAAGTGTGCCCCATCTCCACTCCTGCCCCCCCGCCCAGTGCCTCCTGCACACTGGGGAACAGCTGTTCTGTGGCGATCACAGGGCTGGTCTTTGGGAAAATGACACCCTGGCTGAACTTGCATTTTGGTGCCCCTGACCACCATGGGCATGGCACACACACCCCCATTGCCTCTGGCCCCCATGAGTTCCCCACCCTCCCTTCACCCGAACCCCTGCACACACCACTCCTGTGCTCCTAATCCCTGCATGCCCTTCACTGCTGCCCCCTGCATCCCTAACCCCTGTACTGTGCCTTCTTCACCCCAACCTCTGCCCCTCCTGCACCTCAACCCTTGCACCTCCTTTCTGCACCCCTAACCTCTGCACCTTTCTCCTGTGCCCCAACCCCTGCACTGTGCCCATAGGCGGCGAGTTATATGGGCCCGTGGTACCCGTGCTCCATCAATATTCAGGAACGTGGGCCCAGCTCCATCAATGTTTGGGCTTATATTTTACATACATTTTGATATGAACAATATCTCTGTTCACAATTGTCCACTGAGCATCAACTTGAAGGGCACACTTAACCTTATTTTCATAGGCACAGGAACTAGGGATGCGGGGGTGCAGCACCCCCATGTTTTACATGGAGTCCTGGCTGCTGCCCAGGGCTCCACTACCGGCCCCAGGCCCGGGGTCCCAGCTGCCGCCCGGAGCTCCTCTGCTGGCTCCCTTACCCCTGTCCGGGTCCCCCCTCCCAGAGACATGGCCCTGCTCCCGGCTGCAGCTGGGGCGGAGGGGGAGTGGACAGGGGTAGGATATATATCGGCTTACAAGGCAGGTGTCAGGGGCATGACTTGGACCTGTTCTGGGCACCACCAAAAAGTATACAAACCTGGTGCCCATGACTGTGCCCTCTTCGCCCCAATCCCTGCCCCCCTCATGTGCCCCTAAGCTCTGCATCTCCCCTCCTGCACCCACATGGGAAAACTGACCTGGATGCATTGACGGAGCAGCTGGCATTGCTGCTCGCTCCCCCACTGGACTGCTGCTCCTCTGCCCCACGCACACCTAGGGGACTGTGAGGAGGGAGCAATGAGTGACGTTGACGTCAGGGCTCCCTGCATCCAGGTCACTTTCTCTGCCTGGGCTGCATAAGGAGAGGGCAGGACAGCAGCAGCCTTCATGCCCTTGGAGATTTTTTCAAATATTCCGGCATTTTGTCTTTTGGAACGGAGTTTGGATAGCACAGGTTCATCTCCCCATACAGCGATCAGATGCAGAGCCTCCCGTTCAATCCATGCTGGAGCTCATTCAAAAGTTTGCGGGGCTTTTCCTGTCTACCTGGCCAGTGCATCTGAGTTGAGAGTGCTGTCCAGAGCTGTCCACAATGGAGCACTCTGGGATAGCTCCTGGAGGCCAATACCGTCAAATTGCATCCACACTACCCCAAATTCGACCCAGCAGGGTCGATTTCAGTGCTAATCCCCTTGTTGGGGAGGAGTACAGAAATCGATTTTAAGAGCCCTTTAAGTTGACAAAAATGGTTTCGTCGTGTGGACAGGTGCAGGGTTAAATCGATCTAACGCTGCTAAATTGGACCTAAACTCGTAGTGTAGACGAGGGCATAAACTCTGAAGAGCAGATTTGCCAACCTTCTCTGCTCCCTTTGCTCCAATCTGGTGAGACACCAGCCGCCCTGTTTCTCACACTGGGGATTGCTATGGTATGGAGGATGTGCCCAGCAGGCATACAGCTAGTGTAATTGTTGTATGCCGCCCACCTTGCAGTCTCCAGTGCTGGGGGGAGGGATGGGCGTGTCTTTGTTGGGAAGAGGCATCCACAACTGGTGGATGGTCCCTTAGGGACTATAACTGGCTGGCACAACTAGGTCAGCACCAAGGCTGCTTTAACTTGCCCTGGGAACTCTTGAACTGAATGGAGAATTAGGGAGTCACAATTGATGCCCTGACACCCCCTCTTCCCATCTCCACTTCACCTTCCATAACTGGGGAAGCAAGGAATCTTGCCATCAGTCTCCTTCTTAATCAAATAGTTCAGATGAAGGCAATTAGTGATTTTTATGCTTCCTAATTAAGAATTATGGCACATAACTGTCTGTGCCAGATAGGTTAAATTAGGGAATCATGTATTAATGATCTAACAACTTCTAATTACAGTTAAATACATTAAATAAAAGCTCTGGAAAAACATTTTGTACACTTATCCCCCTTTAAATGTTGTTTGTTGGACAAAATACTGTTACACAGTTATTGTTAAAGATCTTAACCAGTTCTCATTTTTATATCTGGATTAAAGTGCTTTGCTTCCATCACATTTAATCATTTCCAAGCTATGTAGGGGCATGGCATGGAAGGCAGCAGGTCCATTTCAATTTGTATTGAACAAAGAGTGAAATTGGTCTGCAGCTAACAGGATACTGTACGTTGACTCAAGTGACATGATAACTGGCTATAACCTATTGCCATTCAAAACACACATAACACCTAGCATTCTTTAACAAACTAGAGGGAATAATTAACAGAAAATAGTAGGCACAGTAGTTTGTCACTCGCTAGTACAGTTATATGTGACTATTATACTAATAATACATTTTTAGTACAATATTGCCATAGGGAAACAGTTAATACAGAGCCAGATTAAGCCCTGGAGTAAATAGACACAATTTCACTGGCTTCAGGAGAGTTGTGCAAGGGCTAAATTTGGATGAAAGTAAAATTGAACTCTTACTGGTACGGGGGCCGACTCCAGCCCCCCGGATTGGGCGGGGCCTCGGGCAGAAGGGGGAGGGATGGGGTCAGCGTCCCCCAGCCAGCCCATCCGCGCTCACTGGCCCGTGCCGCCTGGGGCTCCAGCAGAGATTTAAAAGGCCTGGGGCTCCGGCCGCTGCTCCTTTTGCTCCACCTCCACCATCAGCAACCTGGGGTCGGGGGGCAAAAGGGGCAACAAATTAAAGCGCTGCGCTTTAAGCAGGGTCCTTTGATGCGGCAGCACTTTAAAGTCAGCTGTACGGGCTGGTACCGGCGGCCACTTTTTACCGGTACACCATACCAGCCCGTGCTGCCTTACTTTCACCCCTGCCTAATATATATAAACTTGTGCATATTTGTAGTAAATTTGAATTATTTCTCAATCCTTTTGCCTAGCTCATACATTTGGTTTGCTGTGACCACCACTTTTCACACTCAGCAACTTTGTCTTAGTGTTACCTGGTGGTCCCCCTGTCTGTCAGTCGTTCAGGGGGTCCCCAGTATATGTCAGGGTTGCGTTCTTGAAAAGGGTGATGGATACTGAAACAACAGATACCAGGGAAATTTTCCCCATAAGAAATAATGGCCCGCCCCACCTCTTCCCACCCCTCTCCATCCCTGCTCCGTTCCACCCCCTCCTCCGAGCATGCTCCATCCGCACTCCTCTCCCTCCCTCCCAACGCCTCTTGAATGCCAGGGGAAGCACCCAAAAAAAGCCACACAAAAGGTGAGGCAATGTATATGCAGATCGGGACCAACATGATTCAGAACACATTCCCCTATTGATAAGCGACGGTTGCTTTAGTTGGGGCTTGGTCCTGCTTTGAGCAAGGGGTTGGACTAGATCAGGGGGTCTCAAACGTGCGGCCTGCAGGGCTATTTCCTGCAGCCCACCAAGCGGACCGCACCACCCTCCCCCTCCCAGCCTATCTCAAGGCCAGGAGTAGGCAAACTACACCGCGGGATTGCCCCCCTCGAGCCCCGCGCTGGCTGGCATCACGTCCCTGCGGCCAGGGGTGGGAGGGGTGGGGGAGAAGCAGAGAGCTCTGTCCGTGTGTTGCCCTGGCTTCCAGGCATGCCCCCCCGCAGCCCAACCCCCTGCCCTGAGGCCCCTGCTGCATCTCACACCCCTTCTGCACCCCTATCCCCTGCCTGCACCCCAACCCCCTGCCCTGAGCCCACTGCTGCATCCCACATCCCTTCTGCACCCCAATCCCCTGCCTGCACCCAAACCCCCGCTGCACCTCAGCTCCCTGCCCTGATCCCCCGCCACACCCCTCATGCACCCTCTGGAGGCAGGGAGAGGACGGAGTTGGGTAGGGGATTTCGGGGAAAGGGTTGAAATGGGGGCAGGGAAGGGGTGGGAAGAGGCGGGGTCTCATGGAAGGGGTGGACTGGGGTCAGGGCCGGGGGCAGCGAGGGTGGGGGTGTCAGTGATGCGGCCCTCAGGCCAATGAACTAGCCTTCATGTCGCCCTCGTGGTCATTTGAGTTTGAGACCCCTGGACTAGATGATCTCCTGAGATCCCTTCCAAACCTGATATTCTATGATTCTATGCGTGAAATGATAGATGAGGGGGAGACATATACTGAGGCTCTCCTGTACCCATGTATCGTCTCTTGTCCTATACTTAGATTGTAACTTCCTTGGGTCAAGGACTTTTTTTTTTATGTTTGTACAGTGACTGGCATCCCTACAATCTATTGCAATATAAATGATGTAAGCAGAGTCAGGATGAGCTCTACCCTGACATCTGGTGGTGAATTATGGCGAGTGTGGGAAAAGAACTCCAGGGGCTGATCTTGTTTGCATAGGCACACCCACTCGCCTGGCATGAAACAACAGAAACTCAAAGTGGTTACTTTGGCTGGTGCGGGATCCCCAGTTTTCTCTGTTATTGGGGCAGGAAGAATAAAGTTTTGTTACCCTGATTCTGTGAATCAAGGCCAGTGGAACTGTTGTATGACAGAAGGACTGAGTGAGTCCTTCACCATTACCTAAGTAGCACTTGCTTGACAAGGGGCATGGGTTACAAAACCCAGTGAATAGAGAGAGGATGGGGACAGGTATTTGTACTTTGTGGGATGGGCCCTCTCTAAGGGTTTGAAGCATCAATTGTACTACCTTCTCTCTTCACTGTTGAATGTCAGAGCTAACTTTGATTCCATTAGGAGTCTAGTTACAGGCTACTGAGCTGAATTCACTTTGGGCCAATGGTGCACTAGCCCTGGGGCTCCCCTACTATGAGATGAAATTGCTAAGAGCTAAAATCACAAAAGAGCTAAAGTTATTAAGAGCTGAGATCACTGAGGCTGTGTTAACTAGTGGGGGAGCCAGAAGCTATATTGCTAAGCAGCTGGTGGAGCAGTTAGCAGAGTGGAGCCTTGCGGGGACGGTTGGAGCGGAGCTGAGTGACTCACAGGTTGGTGAGCGGAGCGGAGTGGCTGGAGGAGCAGCTAGCAGAGCGAAGTCTTGTGGGAGTGGCCCAAGGGACGGCTGAAGTGGAGCAGAGCTGAGCAGCTCACAGGTCGGTGAGTAGAGCGGAGCAGCTGCCAGAGCAGTTTGTGGGACGGCGGGAGCGGCTTGTGGTGAAGACTGCGGCGGAACCCCACGGAAAGGCAGATGGTCGGCCTCGGATCACATAAGGTGCCCCTTAACACCCTGCGTGCCCACCCCCCAAACTCTGGGGCTGCACTGACCAGGGACAGAGACTTTGGGGGGTTGTTGGACTTTTGGGACTTTGGTGATCCTTGGGTTGCTGGACCCAAGAGACTTTGGGGTTGTTGGGCTTTTGGGACTTTGGTGATCCTTGGGTTGATGGACCCAACAGACTTTGGGGTTGTTGGGCTTTTGGGACTTTGGTGATCCTTGGGTTGATGGACCTAAGAGACTTTGGGGTTGTTGGACTTGTGGGACTTTGGTGACTCTTGGGTTGCTGGTTTCAAGAACCAATGGGAAAGGACACAGCCCAATTTGCTGGGGTGGGTTTTTTGCTCATGGTTTGTGTTATGAATCCTGTTTGTGGTGTTTTTCCAATTTAATACTGATGTCGTTTACCTCATGTTATTAAACATTTTCTGTTACACTCAGACTCCGTGCTTGCGAGAGGGGAAGTATTGCCTCTTAGAGGCACCCAGGGGGTGGTATGTAATTGTCCCAGGTCACTGGGTGGGGGCTCAAGCCGGTTTTGCATTGCGTTATTGAAACGGAACCCCTAGATACAGAACCCGGCCCTTGTTGCTGTCAACTTAGATGGGCAGAAGGGTTACAATAATAAACATAATAATAAGCCTAGCATTATCAGTTACCTATAAATATAATATCTATCTATCTAACTAACAGATTTGAGATTATAAAAGTATGTATTTTCTGCAGCTTTGTTCTCATCTTTAGTTTTAGGACATTTTTGTAATCTTATTGGTTTCTATCCACCTTATAGTCCATTCATCCAGCCCATACTTCTTTAACTTGCTGGCAAGAATACCGTATCAAAAGCTTTGCTAACGTCAAGGAATAACACCTCCACTGCTTTCCCCTCATCCACAGAGCCAGTTATCTCATCATAGAAGGCAATTAGGTTAGTTAGGCATGACTTGCCCTTGGTGAATCCATGCTGACCATTCCTGATCACTTTCCTCTCCTCAAAGTGCTACAAAATTGATTCCTTGAGGACGACCTACATGATTTTTCCAGGGACTGAGGTGAGGCTGACAGGCCTGTAGTTCCCCAGATCCTCCTTCTTCCCTTTTTAAAAGATGCGCACTACATTAGCCTTTTTCCAGTCAGCCGGGACATCCCATCGATCACCATGAGTTTTCAAAGATAATGGCCAATGGCTCTGCAATCACATCAGCCAACTCCTTTAGTACCCTCAGAAGCAGTGCATCTGGCCACATGGACTTGTGCTCGTCCAGCTTTTCTAAATAGTCCTGAACCACTTCTTTCTCCACAGAGGGCTGGTCACCTCCTCCCCATGCTATGCTGCCCAGTGCCGTAGTCTGGGATCTGACTTTGTTCGTGAACACAGAGGCGAAAAAATCATTGAGTACATTAGCTTTTTCCACATCCTCTGTCGCTAGGTTGCCTCCCTCATTCAGTAAGGGGCCCAAACTTTCCCTGACCTTCTTCTTGTTGCTAACATACCTGTAAAAACCCTTCTTGTTACTAGCTGCAACTCCAAGTGTAATTTGACCTTCCTAATTTCACTCCTGCATGCCTGAGCAATATTCTTATACTCCTCCTTGGTCATTTGTCCAATCTTCCACTTCTTGTAAGCTTCTTTTTTGTGTTTAAGATCAGCAAGGATTTCACTGTTATGCCAACCTGGTCGTCTGCCATATTTACTATTCTTTCTACACATCGAGATCTTTTGTTCCTGCAACCTTAATAAGGATTCTTTAAAATACAGCCAGCTCTCCTGGACTCCTTTCCCTCTCATGTTATTCTCCCAGGGGATCCTGCCAATCAGTTCCCTGAGGGAGTCAAAAACTGCTTTTCTGAATTCCAGAGTCCGTATTGTGCTGCTCTCCTTTCTTCCTTGTGTCAGCATCCTGAACTCTACCATCTCATGATCACCGCCTCCCAGGCTCCCATCCACTTTTGCTTCTCCTATTAATTCTTCCCTGTTTGTGAGCAACAAGTCGAGAAGAGCTCTGCCCCTAGTTGGTTCCTCCAGCACTTGCAGCACGAAATTGTCCCCTACAATTTCCAAAAACTTCCTGGATTGTTTGTTCACTGCTGTATTGCTCTCCCAGCAGATATCGAGGTGATTGAAGTCCCTCATGAGAACCAAGGCCTGTGATCTAGTAACTTCTGTTAGTTGCCGGAAAAAGCCTCGTCCACCTCATCCCCCTGGTCTGGTGGTCTATAGCAGATTCCCACCACGACATCACCCTTGTTGCTCACACTTCTAAACTTAATCCAGAGACTCTCAGGTTTTTCTGCAGTTTCATACTGGAGCTCCGAGCAGTCATACTGTTCTCTTACATACAATGCACCTCCCCACCTTTTCTGCCCTTCCTGTCCTTCCTGAACAGTTTATATCCATCCGTGACCATACTCCAGTCATGTGAGTTATCCCACCAAGTCTCTGTTATTCCAATCACATCATAATTCCTTGACTGTGCCAGGACTTCCAGTTCTCCCTGCTTGTTTCCCAGGCTTCTTGCCTTTATGTATAGGCACTTAAGATAACTCACTGATCATCCTGCTTTCTCAGTATGAGGCAGGAGTCCTCCCCTCTTGAGCTCTCCTGCTCATGCTTCCTCCTGGTATCCCACTTACCTCAGGGCTTTGGTCTCCTTTCCCCGATGAACCTAGTTTAAATCCCTAGTTTAAGGGTATTAGAATCTTAACTGCAGCTCAGAGTCTTAAAGGTATTTAGGTGCCTTGATTGATTTCAATGCGAGTTAGGTACCTAAATACATTTGAGGAGCTATAATTTAGTGAATAACTCTTAAGACTAAAGGAGCCATAGATATATCTGATGATTGCAGCATACAGCATAAAGATGATCAGCAGCCTTCTAACGCTGGATATTTACATCAATGGAAGAATGGCCAAATATAAACTGAAATTAAGGCTGGAAAGAAAGAAGACCAATGAAGACCACTTTCTAAAACTAAAAGAGGATCTCTTCCTGCAATAAAAATCTCCATCAGGGGAACTGTGGACACCTTTCACATATCAGCTGTTAGCTACGGGGAATTACAAACTTTAGCTGGATTAGTGTCTCTGAGTGTGCATTTTAGTTGCTGGCACAGAGTGAAAGCGCTGTATATAGAATGTGTAAAGAATCCTTTTTAGGGAAACCAATTATATCAGTATGAATGTTTAGGGCATTCATGTTATATATTAAATTATTATTGAAATAAGAAGGTACTGGAAATAGAACCCAAGGCTCCTAGACCCTACTTTGACTTTTTTAACATACACACAAATTTTGCTGTAGAAGGATAGTCACAAACATGCAACTAATGGACCTTTCAATCACTACAGATTTGGCCCATATTTAATCTGGAAGCCAAGAGATAAAGTTCTCTGTGTGCTAATACCTATCCCCAGAACTTTTCAGACGTACCAGCACAATTTATTTTGACGATTAGGTTAGAATTTTTATTCCCTATGACTCCTTTATGCCCCTAGAACATTGCAAACCTTTATAATGTTTCCCCTACAGAGTCACATCCTACCTGGAGAGAGTGTCAGTTCCCATCAGTTGTGTTTTTTAACATCAGACTGCAAGAACAGCTTGTAGAATAAGGCTGATTTCAGAGTACATGCTGGGTTAGCTGCAGTGACAGCTATGTCATTGTGCCACTGTTGATACGCCTCATGATCTTTTGTTCATAGTGCTGTTATCTGTTGGAGAGAATTATTCTGCAGTATGGAAGATAGGTGGCTCCATTTAGAATAGCATATCCAGTTTGGACAAACTCTCAATTGCTTAAAAACTAGGCAGAAGTGGGACTTCTGGGAGCCACTAGTTGAGATGGTGACTGCATAGTTTTACAGCTCCCTTCCCCATCTCCTAAAATCCACAAGCATCAGCAATTGAATCACTTTTTTTCCAACTAATTTTCATCAAATATTAGTCTACAAATCCTTTCTTTTAATTTAATATAATTATGGATGCTGCTCCATCTCTAGACTTTTTGCAAAATCCTAAAAAGCAGAAGCTGTTGGACAGCCCTTTTACAGGTGGTGAATCATTATTATAAAGAACCTGGTAAAATTTCAAAAAATGATTATTGATCTCTTTTTGATTAGTAATGACCTGCCCTCATTCTGATTTGAGTGATACTATTTGGGACTTTTGACCTCTGACTTTAATTCAGTATTTCAGAATTTTCCCTACTCTCTCCCCTGACTCCCAGTGTACCACAAAATCTCAGAAGAGCAGCAGGCCAGGTTGGCCTCACCCTTACAGTCAGGGGAAATAATCAAGGCCCTGAAAGAAATGAGTCTGGGCAAGACCCCTGGCCCGATGGCTTACCAATAGAATTTTATCAAAGTCTCAAAGAAATTCTGGCTTCTAAGCTGTTATAATTTATGAAGGTGCCTTATAGAAAGGTATGTTGCCTCCTACTATGAGAAAAACCCTAATTACTGTACTAGTTAAGCTGGGTAAGGATGTACAAAAGGGTAATAACTATAGATCCATCTCTTTAATCAATATGGATATAAAAATACTTTCAAAAATATTGGCTAAGAAGCTTGAAAAAGCAATGAGTGATATGGTTCACCCGTCAAGTGGCATTTATTAAAAAAAAAAAAAAGACATCAGCAAATTCCCTAGAATGGGAGGAGGACCTGGGCCAATTATTCTCTGCTAACCAATGAAAACAAATTTTAGCCAGTGCTCCTTTGGACCTCCGTTCATGATTAATCCAGCAGAAAATCCTAGGAAGGATGCATTGGACCCCTCTCCAACTGTTCAAAACAGGTGCTACTAAATCAGACAAATGCTGGCACTCTGATCAGCAGGTACTAACTTAACCCAGATGCTCTGGGAATGCTCCTCCACCTGTATGTTTTGGGCAGAACTTAACTGAAAATTATTTTTTTCCTATCAAATAAAATTGTGTTGCAAGCTAAACATATAATTGTAAACCTAATGGATGTAATTGGAAATGAATAAATCTGAAAAACTTTGGCTAAACAGAGAACTAATAATTGATGAAAGACTAGTACAACAAAAATGGAAATCCCAAAGGTGACCAACAACTGAAGACTGGAGCATAGACATCATAAGCATGGCCCCCAGGGAAAGAATTGTATACCATAAAAGAAATACCCAAGAAAAATTCTCTGAGAAATGGGATGTTTTCCTGGAAGTATCTGAATTATCCTATCAAATGCAAGGGGCCTCCTCTTTACCCACTTTTTCCCCTCCACATCTCTATGCCCCTCCTCTGAACTTTGCATCTGTTTTTTATCTAAACTTGAATTTTTTTCTTTAACTAGTTGGATTTTTATAAACAAATTTTATTTGTTTGTAAATTGAGTAATACAAATAATTGGCTTATATTTTAACTTTTCATGTTATATATGTATACATATATAATTAAATGTTTCAAGTATAGCTAAGTAAGGTAGCAAGCAGTTAGTTTGAGAAGTTTATGTATTATGAGAAGTTTATATCTAGTTGATTATGTTTATTTTATTATTAGAAAACCTAGGTAGAAGTAACAAGAACTGAGAGAACAATAAATCCTGCACACAAGAGCCAACAATATTCCTGTCTAGAAGTAGAACAAAACCAGTTGAGGTTCAGTGACATCCAAATAATTATTATGTAGTGTTCATTGAGTGACGTACAAATGTACAAGCAGACGTGATCCCTGCCCCAAAGAGGTCACATTCAAGTTAAATATAGTCTTTTCCTGTATCATTATCTCTGCATAGTAATGAAGGCAGTGATCATAGCAAAGAGCTGCTAAGTCTGGCATTCATTTATACATTGCCAAATGAAAGCATATGTACTACTTTTTTGTCCAGATTTAGTTTTCATTTTTATCTTCTGCTCTGATTGTCACCCAACAAAAATGATGTACTATTTACTAATGCACTCCACTTTACTATTCCACACACATTTTGTGCAGTGTTCCTGGTTTCAGTTAATAAATTTTACACATTCATAAATGGTAATTGCAAATAATAAATACAGAAGAGGATTCATGCAGGAACTTCATATTGTATACAACAGATGGCATAAAATATGTGGGAAAGATGTAAGTCTTGTAGAAACAGAAAATTATATTATAAAAATACTTGTGACAGATTGGCAATAACCTGCCATATCCGGGAAAAACCTAATGGAATTAAGATGAACTTTATTGAATTAAGTTAAATTGTACTGAATTAGGCTTAATGCCTTTGGGGACATTATATTAAAAATGCAATTGTTTATGTGTTATTGTAGGATTATATATAACTTTTCTAGGGATTTGACCAATGTAAAGTGTTAGGAACTTCAATGGACTTTTGGGACAATACATCTAACGTGCATTTCCTAGGAAATACTTGGGCTGGGGGAAGGAAACCAAATGACCTATTTCAAATCCATCCTTTTGAAGTTAAGCCCTGGGGAGAGAATGCACTTGTCTGCTAATTACCTTCTTCTGGAAACACCAAATCAAAGACTCCTGAACTGTATGAATGGTATCACATGTCATAAGTGGGCTTGTTCTGAGCTGAAGCTATACTGAACTTGAAACCAGAACGAAACCTCTTGGGTGGGGTTTTGAGAAGTGTTCCTGCCAAAACTCATGTTAGGTTTAGGATGATCTCTGGTAAGTTTATTAGCAGGCATGTAGGCTCTTTTACTGTTTTGATATGTTTTCTCTGTAGTGCTTCTGCCTTAAGAATAAAATAGGCTTGCACAATAAGTGCTGTGTGATAACTTGTAATGGTGAATAGGTGATTACTCCATTAGGAGTCTCTGAGGGGATAGTTAGCAGGCCTGGTTGGGCAGAGTCTTTTGCTGAGAATAACCGGGAAGGCAAGAAACTATTCAGCCTGGACATATTCTGGTCAAAAGGGACAGAGATGCATCTCTCCTCCCAAGAAAGGCAATAGCTGGGAAGCTGGAAGCCTGAGAGTGGTTGCATTTGCTGTACCACAGAGGGGAATACAGGAGAGTTGCCCTGAACTGTGACAATACATATGTAGATGGCTGATTGAATGAGAATCTTTATTACTGCAAATCTTAAGGTTCATTGATAGAGTTGGGTGAAACCAGACAAATTTGTTTTCTGATTTCTTTTGCCAGTTTGGTTACCACGATTTTGCAGTTCCAACATTGTATGCGCACACACATGCAGTTTCAGGATAGTGGAAATTATTCACAGTTATAACTGTTCTGACCTTTTGAGTTCTATCCTTACCTAAAAAAATGTCTAGTTTTGCCTTAGTTAACTCAGTTAACTTTACCTCAGTGGATTACTACCAATACTGAGATAAAATTACTTAGTTAGTCTGGGCAAAATTTGAAAGACTATGACCATGACCCACTGTTACATTCATTGGGCCAGAGAGAGAGAAAGAGAGATTGAGAATGTCTCTACAGTGCATAGCACACTTCCTAGGAGACCCAGGTTTCAGGCCTTGCTCTAATGACTATTTAAGTATAGCAAACAGAGTATAACAGCTTCAAGAGAAGTGATTGTGAGGGACCTATTATGAAATACCCAATAGCCAAGTGGTTAAGGCATGTAGCTATGAGGTAGGTGATGCCAGTTCAAGTACCTGCTCTAAATCAAATGGAGTGGATTTGAGTCCTGTTTTCCCACAGCCTGGATGAGCGCTCTAACCTGTGGGTTATTGGGTATAAGTTAGGACTGATGTGGCTTAGGCAGCTAACTCTAGGAGAGGGTTCAGGGCCGTAAATGCTGAGTGGAAATAGGTGCCTCACTCTGCGCCTGACTTCCTTTGAGGAGTGGGACCTAGGTTACACCCCTCTCTTCAGCATTTCCTACTGGCTATCTTAAGTGGCTTCCTGCTCAGCATGCTGGCTTCTATGAATCCCTTTTTGTGATGCCTAACTCTCCACAAGCACTGTATGGGGAGCCTAACTCTCCACAAGCACTGTATGGGGAGCCTGGGTGCCTAACCTGGGATTGTGAATTCCATTAGTTGGCAGAGTGCTTAAAAGTGAGTCATTGCCTGCTTGTGAATTCAGCCCTCTGAGAATCAGTTTTCATATAAGCAAATGAGGATAATAATAACATCCAGCCCTGTACAAACTTTAAATGCTGAATTAGATCTTCCCGGTGTTAGACGTCATTGCCCACATTTTGTAGATGTGGAAATTAAACTGAAAAAAAAGTGTATGTTAGCAACATATCCAAGGTCACACCATAAGTTCATATCAGAATCAGGATGCAAATGCAGGTTTCCTGGCTAATGATGCCTAATCCAGTCAACCAGACTACCCCATAGGCAAGCTCTTTAACTTTTCTGCGTCTCTCCCCTCTTCATTGTTCATGAAAGCTGAAAATACATAGAATTTAAGATGTTCATACCCACTGGCAGATCAGTAAGTCTTCAGCGTTAGTGCTGGAATTAGGTCGAAAGAGGCCAAAGCAAATCCCTTTGAAGTTTGAACATAACATACTGCAATAATTCTGAAAGTGGAATTTGACATACTATATAAAACACATGTCAAAATTAACAGCACCCATGTGGCTCAGAGCCACAATCCCACCCTGGAGAAGGTGCAGAGGCATACCACCACCCCATAGGAGCTTCAGATGGAATTGTGCCTTATCAGCCACAATGCCTTACTCATATCCAAGGCAGACAGCTGCTATGCTAACCGAGGGTACAGCTTCCAAATCTGTCTGCCTAGGGTGGCTTTATGGGATAAGGATGGAGTCATGGTTCTTTGCATGCAAGGATTCCTTTGTGTTTGGTACCTATTCAAGGAGTGAAAACCCCGTTGGCCCTCTACTGGTCTTATATATGCAGGCAGGCTTGTGCACAACATAAAGCAAAGATTTCACAGTCAAGGACAAAATATTTAAGAATCTTGTTCCATTGATTTCAATGGGAATTAGGTACCTAGCTACCTTTAAAAATCTGGCCCCAAGTCCATTCACAGTCAAAATCCCCTTTAATGTGGATGGAATTTAGCCTGCATTGTACATGTACAGGTGTACAGGAGGACCGGGTCCTCAGTGTAGTGACTATGCTGAAAAATTGAATGGATCATATGTCCGTGGTCAGGTATTGAGTTTTTAAGTAGCTGCATACTTTTGCAAATGAACAATGTATGTATCTATGTTTCACTTACAAATCTATGTTCATTCTCTATACTATACATTGGCTACATTGAAAACATGATTACTACAACCAATGTTTGTCTTAGGGAAAACTCTACACTTGGAAATCAATACCTTACACACACAAATCAGTAATTAGAACTATACATAATTACTCAGATGTCATGTGTACTGCAACATAATACCCCTTAATACCTACAAAATATATGCAATGTGTAGGCTGGCACAGTTTCCTAGCTGTTAGAATAAGGGACAGGGAGTCAAGAAATATTTTATTCCTCACTTTGTCACAGACTTGCTGTTTGACCCTAGGCAAGACATCAAGCCTCAGTTTCCCTGTTTGTAGCAATGTAAGAGAGACAAGGTGGCTGAGGAAATATCTTTTATTGGACTAACTTCTGTTGGTGAGTCAAACAAGCTTTTGAGTCACACAGAGCTCTTCTTTGTTTGTGAGTAGTAGGTTCAATTTTCTTGCCAAATGGAAGAGGAAAAGAGAATTTTTGGCCAATGTCCTTTTCTCTTTACCCTGCCATAGGCCCTACCTCCAAAGCACTGGTTCACAACATGGCTGAGCCTTCTCACCTGCACTGATATGACCTCCATCTCTTCATGCTTTAGTCTCCAGTGTTCAGTATATCTAACATTTAAAAATGTAAAATAACAGTCAATAATCATTAGTCCTTAAAAATCTCGCATAGTGATGTCCACATAAATTATAGAATACATGATATTCGTGATGGAAACATCATCTTAATGTCTCCAGCCAAATCACATACGATTGCAGTATCAGAGTAATTCAGTATTAGGGAGAGTAACTACTAATAGATGTTTGTTTTTTTTCCCCCCCAAACTATCAAGATAGCATGACTTCACATGGGTGACTAAATGCTTACAAAATACCGGGACCCGCATCTCCTCTCCTTTATGCTATTTATGTGTCAATATTTCTATGCCATTGAGTTCATTGGAGCTATTCCTGACATATCCATGTAAGTAAGAGGAGAATCAGACCCCTTCTGTTTTAATGTTAAGCAATTATACTCTGTTTTTAGCTAGAACTGGACAAAACAACCCTGGAAAATTTGAAGGTTCTTTTTTTCCCCACTCTAAAGCTGGAAAGTACTTTTAAAAATAATTTTAGACATGTTTATAAATCTTGTTTCTATGTTTGTATCATCTTTGTATTGTTAGTTATAGATATGTATAGTGTATCTGTAGTTCAAAACTTGTGCTGTGTTTCTGGGTGACATTCCCAGACAGATTACCATCAGCACTAAGCTTGTTTGATGGCCCATCAAGGGTCATCAGCTGTATAATGAACCCATTGAAAGGAGCCAGGAGATACCCCTTATGAATCATCAGGAGTTGTAGGGGCATGGCTATGGACAGGGGACTACAAATGTTTTCCATGTCATGTGCTGTCAAGCTTGTGTTTGGGACACAGAAAGTACAAGCCACATGGCAAAAGAATATAAAAGGCTGCTGCATCGTCTCCATTCTACCTTCAACCTGCTTCTTATCTCTAGAGTAACTTTTCTACAAATTGAAGCTCTGAACAGAGGACTGAATGACCCATCCAAAGCTGTGGATGTGTTCCAGAGGGAATTTCTGGCCGGCAAACTCACCAATACTGCTAAGAACCTGGTATATGGAATTTGAAGTCTCTGTATGTGTATCTGAGTGCTCTATCATTTAACAACTCTCTTCTTGTTCTTTCTTGTTTCTTTGTAATAAACCTTTTGTTTTAGACAGTAAAGGATTGGCTGGCAGTATGGTGTTTTGAGTAAGATCCAAACTAATATTGACCTGGTAATGTGGCTGACCCTTTGGGCTCAGAAGAACATTTTGTATAGTCAGCAGAGTTTTTAAATAACTTCTAACTGTACTGGACCTATGTGTTGATTGGGAGCAAGAGAACTTGAATGCAGTCAAGAGGGCTGTGTGATTCCTTTTTTCAGCTTCTTGATAACCAGTGTGGGGTTTACAAGAACACTTTGTGACTGGTTGGTGAGTTTAACTGCAGTGTTAACCACCAGTTTGGGGAGAGTCTGCTCGCCTTTTTGCAGCCTGCTCTGACCTTGGCATTTTCAGTTAGGGCTGCCCCAGGCACACCGGGTCACACTAGGTCTATAATTACTTTATAAATTTGTGAAATGCAGGAGGCAATTTCTTCATAGGTATGTGGGTAAATCAAATAATTATCACACATCCCATTAAATTACCAGATTACATTCAAACTGGCCAGAAAACTCACAGTGGGCCTGTGTACAATTTGGGGAATTTATAATTTATGAATTCCTGTTTGAGATTATGGCCTCTACATATGTATCTATCTCAAATTACAAACTGTACTTCCATTGCAATGCTGGTCTGCCTTCTCTCCTACGTTTTTACTTCTATTTTGGACTGAAACTCCAAGGGATAGTGACACAGGATTAACAATGCAGAGTAGTTAAACCTTGATAGTCATCCTTTAAATCCCACCCTTAAAAAAATCTTCAATATTAGGCAGAAATGAATTTGTCTGTATTTTAGATAGTACTTAAATATATATTTTCTCCACATTTCTTGAGATAAGAAGCCTTAATTAAAGTTTGTAACATAGAATATTCTCTTAATTGCCACGAATTAAAGCAAATTGTCTAAATTTTTCAAGTAATCAGCAAATAGCTAATCTCATACAATTGACCTCAAATTGTGGTACATTGAGCTTTCTTTTATTCTTATAATTACTATTCTAATTGTCAGAAATAATAGACCATGTGGTGGCAAGTAACCATGCCCTCACTACAGTTTAGATAAAAGGACAGCTTTTTTTTTACGAAGCATATGCCATCAAGTGATTAGAAACTAGAATGCCTGAAGTGATGCCAAAGATTTTTTCAGCCTGATCCTACTGAGTCACCTAACAACTGCCAGCACTGCAAATCAAGTATTGATTTGTCGTATCCAATTTTTTGTTTTTTGTTTTGTTTTTCTCCCCCTATTTGTCTGTATCAGAGATCTCTCTGACACAGCAAACACTGTTTTCAGTAACACCTTACAGAATCTGAAAAAAATGGTGCACTCCATGTATATTCATTGCATCATAAATAATTTTTAAAAAATCAGTATCTAGAGGAAATTATATTTGTCTGGAGGAAACAGATCTCAAAACTGGAGAACAAACATGGAAATAGTTATATCAAACAGTGAACAAGATCCATAGCTCAGTTCCATCTGCGTCCTCTATCTGTGAGGTATCATTTCCCCACTAAAATTCTTTTGTGTGCAAAAGTTTTTGTTAACTTATCTAAAATGAAATGAAGATACATGGCAGGCACGAGTGGTTTTGGGTACTTAGCTTGTGGCATGTGCTGTTACTGTACATTATTTTATATCTTTCTATTTGTCTAAATAGGATCTTATAATTGTGCCCATCATCATAGTTTAACACTATTTATCCTATTTCTTTTTCATGGGTCTGAATTTGAGTCTTTTTCAATCACTACATAGATGTGAAGTTTTTTACTCAAATTAGACCCTAAATGAAAGCAAGAAAAACATAACAGATTCACAATGCCTTGCTTTAATTCTGAGCTCTGCTATGTAGTCCAATAGCTCCAATACTTTGCTGTTTGGTTATCTTTTCTGGATAAAAGTACAGACGCTCCCCGGGTTACGCAAACCTGACTTACACAAACTCGCACTTACAGAAAAAGTTCCGTACATTCTGTAAGCTTTCTTTTTTTTTTTTTGCGTATTTGTCAGGTATAAGTCCCCGATTTATGCAAAATCCGGAATGCCTTGCATAAGTCGGGGAGCATCTGTAGAAGCAAAATGGTTGACACTTTATAAATCTACCTTTGCCTTCATATACCACAGTGTTACCAATTTCCCTATTCCAAATCTAGATGGAAATTGTGGTGTCTCATTGTGTGTTACTGCTGGCTACTGCTAACTTTTTAATAATGGTTACAGAGTGTGGAATGATGTTGTGGGATGTTCTTTTCGCATCTCAAATGAAATCTTCACACTTATTTCTTTCAGAGTGGTAGCCGTGTTAGTCTGTATCAGCAAAAACAACTAGGAGTCCTTGTGGCACCTTAGAGACTCACAAATTTATTTGGGCATAAGCTTTTGTGGGCTAAGTGGGTTTTAGCCCATGAAAGCTTATGCCCAAATAAATTTGTGAGTCTCTAAGGTGCCACAAGGACTCCTCATTATTTTTACGCTTATTTCTGTGACAATATAAACCTCATACTAAAGGACAGTAACCACAGAAAGTCTGCTTCTCAGATTATTTAAACTATTTATTGGCATATCAACACTTTGATATTGGACAAATCAAAGTGTTGATATGCCAATAAATAGTTAAAATGCCAGTTTGCAACTCTCTGGTCTACACGCTGTAGACCAGAGAGTTGCAAACTGGCATTTTTTTCTTTCCTAATGAGAATCTCAATAATGTACTATGTTCAGGATTAATAATACATCAAATAATCAGGCTCCTTGCTCTTCATAAAGCAAGCTGTAGTAAAATTGCTTTGTGACATGAGATTACACATATCCATCACTACCTATTGTATTCCACGTGTGTGTTTACTTTAGAAACATTCTTCATTTCAAACCAACTCTTGAAATTCTTCATTTCAAACCAACCAAAAGAATAAAGTATTGCATTTACAATAGATTCGTGAGTTATTTTTCCCATTCATTACTGTCATTGGAAAATACAAGAGATAATGCCATTTTTTATCCTTTGAACACAAATGACTTCAATTTGGTTGTTCTATATTCTCTGCATTTTTAAACAGTAACTATTATCCAGCTCAATATGCCAAATATCAATCTTGTCAAATTTCTCAGCACCCAAGAAAATGAATGCAATTACTTCCCCTCTGTAATATATAGTTTATAATTGGCTTCCCACCACAAAGCAGCTGGAATGGATTCCCCAAGAAAAAAAGAATAGATCATGTAATCCTAATCCACATTGGCAAATTGGACAGATACATAGAAACTTCCCTGTGTACTTGATACCCTATCAAAATATAGTGAGCTATAGCTATGGCATTCACAGTAAACAAGGGTCATTTTAAATATCTGGGGTTATCTATGTGCTCCCCACAGGTTGTAATATTCCAGCTCATATACCTGCAATGATATTTCCTCTAGAGAAATTCTCATAGAAACATTGGTAATGTTACTTATTTTCTTTGTTTCCTGCAGTGGAATAGCCTATAAAATTGATAAACCAGGTGCTTAGATCGCAAAGTGCCTGTTTTGCAAATCAAGAGAACAACTGTGCTTCCATAGGCATTAAAGATTTTCCCCATCTTCCTGGGAAGGATTCATTCATTTACACTTCCAGGGCTACCCTAAGGTTACAATTTAACATTCATTATCACTGTAAAAGCACTTATATTGTTTACCTTTTCACACAGATTTTTGACTTCTTAAGAAAAAGCATTCCAGGCTGGAGTTGGAGGCTCAACCCAAAGTATGCTTTTATGGACACTGTGCTTGTTACAATAACTTTAAGAGTGACACCGTATATATATATATATATATATATACATCGCAAGTAACAATAAATTGTTTGTTGAGCTCCAGGTTACATGAAAAGGCAAGCACATGGTATAGAGTTAAAATGGCTACATCTTTAAGTGAAGAACCAATAGACACAAATCAGATTAATCTAATCCAGCTGGGAAGTCCTGGCCAAAATGGGCCCCCATAACCTGATGTTTCTGTAGGCTTTACTGTCACAGGAAACTTGTCTCAGACTTACACCAAGCTACTCACTGGCTCACTAATCTGAACTTGGTTATTTGAGTGTTATTAATCACCTCTCTTGACATATGAAAGAAGAAGAGAGGGAAACTAGGATCTGTCCTGATCCTCTGTCACAGGATCTTGACTGCTTGACACAAGCACTTGACTGCTTAGAGAGGGTACTACTAGGGATCTCAATGGCTCAAACTGGTATCACAGATTCACTCTGACTAGTCCATTTCCAAATACGGTAGAGACAGAAGTTGCTAAGCTCACCCTCCAGCCAACTGCAAGACAGTGAGCAGAATTAATAGAATAAAATTAGTTTTCTGTAGGAATGAAAGCACAAATTCAGTTTCTTCCACAATTCTTGCTGCTACCCACAGGCCAGATGAGACAACTAGACCCAGCAGTCATGCCGCAATCCTGCCATCACTTGTGCATATGTTTAACTTCTAATAGGACTTTTGTTGGCAAAGTTAGACATGCATAATTGTGTGCAGGATCAAGGCCTAAATGTATTAAAATATTGGAGTCAGTAACAGATGTTCCCCTAATTGTGGTTCTAATGATATCGCAAGTGACTGGATATTCATGTGAACTATTCTTCCTGTTTGCTGTTAGTAAAGTTAGTTCAACGCTGACTGGCTGACTGTCTCACACTGCAGCTGCTCCCCAAGAAACCTTAAAGATGCCACAAAAAATACCAACATTGCAATGATTTGGGGGAAATTGTATGAAGAGATCTGGCAGAGTTTTCCACCCGGCATCCGTCCTTCAGGTTTATCCCATGTCAACGACAGACACTTCTGGGAGCACAAATCAGCCCAGAAGGGGGAAAGTAGCAATAGGAAAGACCCCCTCAGCCCGCACACCTGGTCCAATACACAGGTGAAAAAAGCCACCGTGGTTAAACAGAGAAGTGCATGCACTCCCCCTGTGGGCTCATTGCTTTCTGGAATAATCTAGCCCTAAATATTTTTCTGCTATCCACAGGTAAAAGTAAGCAACGCATCTTTTACTGCAGACACATTTTCAGTTATAAGAGAACTGCAGAAGCAGTAGGTGACTGATTATGTGTAGATGAAGAAAGACCAGCTCCATAATACTATTAAAATATATACCTGGGAATAAAAAGGGCAATTTCTTTTCAGCAGAAGTAGTCTGAACTAGTTGTTATTTACCACCTGGACTCCAGCCCCCAGACTTTGTTTATGTGAGTACTTAGGAGGTCTGTAATGACAAATACAGCATCTTGGAAAGGGTAATTGGCTTGCTGTTTTGAAGCTTGCAATTATCTTCTGTCAAAGACAGCCTTGTCTTTATCCATGCTATATTCTAGAGGTTCACACATAAAATAATATTTCAAAGTATCAAACAGGACATTTCCTTTGGGTTTAAAGTGAGTGTACTGTAGTCCTTTATTATAATATATTAATATAATGAATTTGATTTCTGGAGGAGAAAATAACATGTTACTGTGAATGTTTCAGGAGAGATCAATGTGGAAATAGCACTGATTTTGCATGCTAAGGCTCACCAAGACCCGTAGACTTTCCACATGCAACACTTCCATTGATTTCCATGACTAAATGTTAAATGACTGCAGGATCAGACTCTGAGACTATATCCACTCTAGTATATTACTTCAGATTTCCCCTCCATTTTGGTGATAGCAACAGGGAGAACTCCAGTGTTCATCTACCACCAGTGCATCTTTCTATGGGTATGTTTACACCACAAGCTGAGGTTAGTTTGCAGCATGCGTAGGCATACCCATGCTAGCTTTAATTTCACTAGCTTGGCTAAAAACAGTAGTGTAGATGCAGAGACACACTCTTCAGGATGGGCTGTACAAGCACACCAGGGACACTGGATACATACTAGCATTGCTAGCCTGCATTGAAGCCCATGTCACAATGTCTATACTGCCATTTTAAGTCATGCTTGCATAGGTCAAGCTAGCATGGGTATGTGTATCCGCACTGCAATCACACCTCAGATTGCAGTGTAGACTTACCCTAAGTATGGCCTGTGTTATCATATTGTAATCCCTCTGGCACCTCCGAGGGTACAAACTCAGGAACGGCAGCCTATGCTTTACCTCCCAAGGTCCCGGCTCATTTTGCCAATTGGGTATCCCTGCTGAACGCCCGACTTCGCCCAGTGGTGATCTGGATTATTTGATCTGCCACTCTAATGGTGGTGCCTCCTGGGAAATGATGGGTAATCCACCCTAACAGTGGATACTGTCATAAACATGTACACAATTCTCAAATTACCAAACCACTCCAATAAACTATATATAAACAATAGAAATTATAAACACAAAAAATGCAAAGGACAAGTCACATGAAATAAATAAGCTAGATTTTTAAAACCCTTAAGCACAGCTATCTATAGAGGATTCCGTAAACCTTTTTTTTCCCCATTTTGGGACACTTAACACAACCACTCAAAGTCTCCCTGACGCCAGTTGTTAAGTCAACCCTCTAACAAGCCAGTCCCAACTCCAGATCCCTGTCAGTGGTACATTTATAGATGTTCCAGGCACTGTTGTCTGGTGTGTGTGTCTTGCTTGAAGGTCCAATGATCTGCAGAGCAGCCTGGCTCTCAGAAAAAGCTTTTTAACTCCCAGGGATGGTCTGAATCCTTCTTACACTGGGGTAACAAGCTTAGCTATAAGCTTTCCGCTTTTCCTCCTGGCTGAGGTAACTATCAGGTGGAGGCAGCGGAGATAGCCATCTGTCGGGCAGTCACTCCCTTCACAGTGGTGTGGCTGATGCTGTGGGAACCTAACTCAACAGAGTTTCCCAACTAAGGATTGGGAAAGTTGACAAAACATTCACTCTGTGAGGGGAGCTGGATGCTCACCTGTCTCTGGCTCTCTCTGCTACTCTCCCACTCTCTTCCCTTTAAATTGCCACCCCAGAGGAGAGGTTAGCTCCTCTCTCCCAGGCTTCTGGTCTCTGGGGTACCAAACCATTCTGAACCCCTCGTTCGGGCCATCGGGGGCTGTTGCTTTAGCTCTCTCCCTTCAGCCTCCTCTCTGCTTAAGGGAGAGTCACCTGGCAACAGGGCAACATTGCTTATGGGATGCAATCTTCAGCTCTGGCAAGTTTCATAGCGCCCATTATGATAAGAGGGCTGAGTTACAATACTATCTGAGATCCTCCCAATCGTTAATGTATTTACCCTCACAACATCCCTATTAGATATGAGAATACTATTATCCCTAATTTACAGAGGGGGAAGTGAGGCACAGAGATTCACACAGAAAGTCATTGGTGGAACAGACACAGCTGCAGTGGCACAGGAGCCAGCAAACAGAGCTGTAAACAGGGGAGTTTGAGTGGGAGTTTGCAAGGGGAGTTTAGGGGGAAGACTAAGAGGCAGGCAGAGGAACAGACAGGTTAGTGAAGGGAGTGTGTGGTGTTCTGGCAGTGTTTTGGTGCTCATTGGGGGGGGGGTTGTTTTGCTGTGGGTGGTGGTGGTGTGGTTTAGTTTGTGTTTCCCGGACTAACAGGATTTAGGTGGGAAGGCTATGACAGATAGAGAGGCAGCAGTGGTAGTGACCTAAGCAGTGGAAGACACAATGAAGATGACTGGATGTGGAAGCTGCGGCATGTACATGATCCTAGAGGGCGTACCTGAAAAGAGTTTTGTCTGCATGAAGTGCCACCTGATAGAGCTGATGGAAGAAAAGATCCGAGGATTGGAGATGCAGGTGGAAACTCTGGTTGAGTTTAGAAGGGGGTTCAAGCAGATGATGGAGCAAAGACATGAGGAGTCTGAAGGGAAAAGCTCAGACTTGCAGATGGAAGCGGGACCAAAGAACTCTGAGGGGAGACTGCAGGGTGAGGAAAGCAGACAGTGAAAGCATGTGACTAAGAGAACCAGGCAGAGGAAAAGACGGGCTAGTGAAGGAGAAATAGAGCTCAGGAACAGGTTTGCGGAGTTGGAAAATGAAGAAGGGGCACAGCAGGTGGTCGCTGGAGGTGAGAGGGCAAGGAAGAAGAGAAGAGCAGCCAGTCATATAGGAAGAGGGGAAGAGTCAATGGGGATAACAACACCAAATATGAGCCCCAGGAGGATACAGGATGGGTTGCAGAGGATTGCAAGGGAGAATAGGAATCGAGAGGACTTGCAGCCAGAGGGAACAGGCGATAGACTGGAGAATTGCACCGTCACCAGGAAAAGGCAGGTCTACGTGATTGGGGACTCCTCACTGAGAAGAATAGACAGGCCTGTAACCAGAGCTGATCCAGAGAACAGAAGGGTGTGCTGTCTGCCGGATGCTAAGATACGGGATGTGGACCTGAGGCTGACGAGGATCCTAACGGGAGTGGGAAAGAATCCTTCATGTGGGAACGAATGATACGGCTAGATTCTCGCTGGAACATATCTAGGGAGACTGTGCCAGGCTGGGGAAGATGCTTAAGGAAATCGAGGCTCAGGTCATCTTCAGAGGGATTCTGCCTGTTCCCAGAGAAGGGCAACAAAGGTGTGACAAGATTATGACAATCTACAGATGGCTCAGGCAGTGGTACTATAAGGAGGACTTTGGGATGTATGGCCCTGGGAGGCATTTATGGATAGAGGACTGTTCTCTCGGGATGGACTTCACCTGAGTAGGAAGGGAAATAGACATCTAGGATGGAGGCTGGCACAACTGATTAAGAGAGCTTTAAACTAGGAAATGGCGGGAGATGGCTGGGAGATGTCTAGGTAATCTCAGATTTTAACATTGAGAGGGAAGAAAACCAAGTAAGAAAGGATACAGCCGGGGTAGGAGAATGGACATAAGGAGGAAGGGTAGTGTAGATACCAGTCTAATAGGTGATACTGGCAGTAGAATGTCTGGGCCTAATTGGGTAAAGAAAGTGAGCGAAACCAAACAGCAAAAATTAAGTTGTTTGTACACCAATGCGAGGAGCCTAGGTAACAAAATGGAGGAATTAGAGGAACTGGTGCAGGAAGTGAAACCAGATATTATAGGGATAACAGAAACATGGTGGAATAATAGTCATGACTGGAATACAGATATTGAAAGGTATGTGCTGTTTAGGAAAGACAGAAATAAAGGCAAAGGTGGTGGAGTAGCATTGTATATAAATGATGAGGTAGACTGTAAAGAAATAAGAAGGGATGGAATGGATAAGACAGAGTCTGGGCAAAAATCACTTTGGGGAAGAAATCTACTAGAACCTCCCCTGGGATAGTGGGGTGTGCTATAGACCACCAGGATCTGATTTGCATATGGATAGAGACCTCTTTAATGTTTTTAATGAAGTAAATACTAATGGGAATTGTGTGATCATGGGAGACTTTAACTTCCCAGATATAGACTGGAGGACAAGTGCTAGTAATAATAATAGGGCTCAGATTTTCCTGGATGCGATAGCTGATGGATTCCTTCACCAAGTAGTTGCTGAACCAACAAGAGGGGATGCCATTTTAGATTTGGTTTTGGTGAGTAGTGAGGACTTCATAAAAGAAATAGGTGTAGGGGACAACCTTGGTTAGAGCGATCATGAGCTAATTCAGTTTAAACTAAATGGAAGGATAAACAAAAATAGACCTGGGACTAGGGTTTTTGATTTCAAAAGGGCTAATTTTAAAAAATTAAGGAAATTAGTTAGGGAAGTGTATTGGATTGAAGAACTTGTGGATCTAAAGGCGGAGGAGGCCTGGAATTACTTCAAGTCAAAGTTGCAGAAACTATCAGAAGCCTGCAGCCCAAGAAAGGGGAAAAAAATCATAGGCAAGAATAGTAGGCCAAGCTGCATAAGCAAGCATCTCAGAGAAGGTGATTAAGAAAAAGCAGAAAGCCTACAAGGAGTGGAAGATGGGAGTGGCACATGAAATTGCAAGCCCATTAGCAAGAATTTTTAATGAATCTGTAAACTCAGGGGTTGTACCGTATGACTGGAGAATTACTAATATAGTTCCTATTTTTAAGAAAGGGAAAAAAAGGGACCGGGTAACTACAGGCCTGTTAGTTTGACATCTGTAGTATGCAAGGTCTTGGAAAAATTTTTAAAGGAGAAAGTAGTTAAGGACATTGAGGTCAATGGTAATTGGGACAAAATACAACATGGTTTTATAAAAGATAGATCGTGCCAAACCAACCTGAACTCCTTCTTTGAGAAGGTAACAGATTTTTTTAGACAAAGGAAATGCAGTGGATTTAATTTACCTTGATTTCATTAAGGCATTTGATACGGTTCCACATGGGGAATTATTAGCTAAATTGGAAAAGATGGGGATCAATATGAAAACTGAAAGGTGGATAAGGAACTAGTTAAGGGGGATACTACAACAGATCGTACTGAAAGGTGAACTGTCAGGCTGGAGGGAGGTTACTAGTGGAGTTCCTCAGGGATCAGTTTGGGGACCAATCTTATTTAATCTTTTTATTACTGACCTTGGCACAAAAAGTGGGAATGTGCTAATAAAGTTTGCAGATGACACAAAGCTGGGAGGTATTGCCAATACAGAGAAGGACCGGGATAGCATTCAGGAAGATCTGGATGACCTTGTAAACTGGAGTAATAGTAATAGGATGAAATTTAATAGTGAAAAGTGCAAGGTCATGCATTTAGGGATTAATAACAAGAATTTTTGTTATATGCTGGGGATACATCAGTTGGAAGTAACAGAGGAGGAGAAGGACCTCAGAGTATTGGTTTATCACAGGATGACTATGAGCTGCCAATGTGATATGGCTGTGAAAAAAGCTAATGCGGTCTTGGGATGCATCAGGTGAGGTATTTCCAGTAGAGATAAGGAGGTGTTAGTACCATTATACAAAGCACTGGTGAGACCTCATCTGGAATACTGTGTGCAATTCTGATCTCCCATGTTTAAGAAGGATGAATTCAAACTGGAACAGGTGCAGGGAAGGGCTACTAGGATGATCCAAGGAATGGAAAACCTGTCTTATGAAAGGAGAGTCAAAGAGCTTGGCTTGTTTAGCCTAGCCAAAAGAAGGGTCAAGGGAGATATGATTGCTCTCTACAAATATATCAGAGTAATAAATACCAGGGAGGGAGAGGAATTATTTAAGCACAGTACCAATGTGGACACAAGAACAAATGGGTATAAACTGGTCATCAGAAGTTTAGACTTGAAATTAGATGAAGGTTTCTAACCATCAGAGGAGTGAAGTTCTGGAACAGCCTTCCAAGGGGAGCAGTGGGGGCAAAAGACATATCTGGCTTCAAGACTAAGCTTAATAAATTTATGGAGGGGATGGTATGATGGGATAGCCTAATTTTGGCAATTAATTGATCTTTGACTATTAGCGGTAAATATGCCCAATGGCCTGTGATTGGATGTTAGATGGGGTGGGATCTGAATTACTACAGAGAATTATTTCCTGGGTGTCTGGCTGGTGAGTCTTGCCCACATGCTCAGGGTTTAGCTGATAGCCATATTGGGAAGGAATTTTCCTCCAGAGCAGATTGGCAGAGACCCTGGGGTTTTTTTGCCTTCCTCTACAGCGTGGAGCATGGGTCACTTGCTGGAGGATTCTCTGCACCTTGAAGTCTTTAAACCATGATTTGAGAACTTCAATAGCTCAGACATAGGTTAGGGATTTGATACAGGGGTGCGTGGGTGAGATTCTGTGGCCTGCATTGTGCAGGAGGTCAGACTAGACGATCATAATGGTCCCTTCTGACCTTAAAGTCTATGATTCTAACAGAGACTCAAAATCACATCTCTTAAGTCTCAGGCTAGTGCCCTAGCTAAAGGACCATCCTTCCTATTGGTAACCACCACCTAGTGGTTACCACAGCCTAGGACACCAAATTCTCCATTTCTTGAACACCAACATTTATTCATGGAGAAAAAACAGGTGTAGGAAAGAGAGGGAGGAATGCTGTGTTCAAAGTGAAAATTCATGAGGAATCTACAGGAAAATTAGAAACCCAACTGATTTAATTAAGAATTAAAAATTGACTGGAACTGAGCTCAGTTGAAACTGAGTAAGCTCAGGGAGAAGAGGGAATGCCATTCTGTCCAGTTCTATAGAAATTCCACTCACCAGGCTGGCACATAAAGAGAAAAAATTACAAACTCATGCTTTATGCTCACCAGTTGACCAGAATGGAAGGGTGTGGCTCAGGTGCTAGCAGTCAGTGGCAGCAGTAACCTTATGCAAAATCACAATTTGTTGGGTGTGTCATACACCACAGAGCAGAACATTATTTCTATTGATTTGATAAGGGGTGAAACTGCAGCTTTGCCCCACCCCCATGCAATGAATTGTTGTGCTACTCTAGAAGCAGCCTGGAATTTAGGGCTATAATCTGCTTCCTGGTTTCCCCCCTCCAGTATGTCCTGTACTAGTCCTATAACTGGAACAAAACAAGTCCCATGGTTTTCTCTGCCCACCTACTCCTTACTCACCATCACAGGAGGAAGAATAGCAGCTGTGTAGGATCAGCTTCTCTATACAGATCCATATCCATGATGCAGGTTGCTGGCACAGGAGTATAGTTTCCTCTACTTAGGAAACACTCCCTTACTCCTCTTCCAGGCAACAAGTTCTTAAAGAGCCCTATATTAATTGCAAATAAAATTCAGTACAATCAAATCAATAAATCTTTCATCACACCTGTCAACTTCTGTATTTTAAGCCCAACATACCTTTAGTATCACTTTTTAAATGGTTTGCACTTTCCCTTAGACTGTTGATGCAGATATTGAACCAGGCAAATGTAGCACTATTTTTGAACATGTACCACATTTCTTGTAGCGCATAATGCATAAGTTGAGAGCACATATCTGTTCTAGATCTCCTTTACCATCGTTAGGCTGAGAACTGATACAATGCAGTTAAAATACAATTGATTTTCCTTAATATCTTTAAGGTTTGTCTACACATGAAAATTTACTGAAATAGCTTTTCCAGAATAATTATTTTGGTATAAATCCCTCTTGCAGAATAGGGATATTCATACAGTGGCTTATATCAAGTAACTATAGGAATTGCTATTTCTGTAAACTTCTAGTGAAGTCAAGTCCTTAGAGTTACATTACACTCATAATTTCTTATGCTGTTTTCTTTTTTCTGTAAATGAATCACAAATAGAGTGCTCAATAAAATTAGCATAGTAGAAGCCTAAAGAAATCCAAAAACCTGTTATGAGCACAAATAACTAGGTTGTTTTGAGCTCAGGAGGAACTTATGAACAATGCAAATAATTTAATTAACAAACCTTTTAACAGAGTCAGTGAAACAGAAGACTACCATTAATAAAAGACCTGTGCCTGATACTATTTTTCCAGTCTGAGAGAAAGCCCTGACAGAAATGATTAAACAGACTTGTTTGTTTACTGTAATTATATGGTGAGATATAGTTATGATTTGCAGTGATCAGTCTAAATAATTCTGCACAGTGCTAAACACAGAATTAAGAAGGGCGAGAGGGTGGGGGTAAAGTGACTGTTAAAATGGATATGAGTTTTCACACAGAAGTAATATCAAATAAGAATTTATTTTAGCTAATTGAATACCAAACTGGAAACCCTGTCTATGATGGAATCCACTTCAAGACAGCGGGTGCAGCAGCAGCCTCACACCCCTCTATATGATTTTATGAAAGTATGCTGATTAGTATGAATATAATGCAACTGGAATATGCTTCATGTAAAAGGTCTCTTGTAAGGTATCATTACAAAGCTTATAATCTACTGAGTGTGGTCATCCTATTTGTATAAATGTGTCACTCTTGTATCTGAAACTAGAAATATAAAATATAACTCTGAGGGCCTATTGTAATTATGCAAAGTGTGGGCCATCATGAGGAATCCCCTAGCTACCACCTGAGCTGGTACAAGAGCTGTATCAGGGGAAAGGATTGTGCCCAGACTAGGAAGGTGTCCAGTCTGTGAAAGAAACTTATTGAAACATCTCTGAGGGTGAGATTTTATCTGTATTCAATTTTATTACTGTATTAGGCTTAAATTTGCATGTTTTATTTTATTTTACTTGGTAATTCACTTTGTTCTGTCTGTTACTATTTGGAACCACTTAAATCCTACATTCTGTATTTAATAAAACCACTTTTTACTTATTAAGTAACCCAGAGTATGCATTAATACCTAGGGGAGGGGCACACAGCTGTGCATATCTCTCTATCAGTGTATAGAGGGTGAACAATTTTTGAGTTTACCCTGTATAAGCTTTATACAGGGTAAAATGGATTTATTTGGGGTTTAGACCCCATTGGGAGTTGGGCATCTGAGTGTCAAAGACAGGAACACTTCTATAAGCTGCTTTCAGTTAAGTCTGCAGCTTTGGGGCATGTCGTTCAGACCCGGGGTCTGTGTTGGAGCAGATGGGTGTGTCTGGCTCAACAAGACAGGATGCTGGATTCCCAGGCTGGCAGGGAAAGCAGGGGCAGTAGTCTTGGCACATCAGTTGGCAGTTCCCAAGAGGGTTTCTGTGATCCAACCCGTCATAGAAGCCACTTCAAGCTAGTGGGTGCAGCAGCAGCATCACACCTCTAGTTCCATCACCTCTGGTGCCTCCTGGAATTTCCCAGCATTCAGAGGGAACGTGCTGGCTGCACCACCCAGTCAGCTCTGTGTGAGAGCACTCACGTGCACACCCCTTTTGGGGAATAAACCCAAAATGATACTGTCTTGTGCTATATAGAAAGATCTGCACAGAACAAGCTCAACAAAATTTGCCCTCTCCCTCAATGTGAAGAGAGATATGTACCACTTCTTGCCCCGCCCCCATTTAAAAATTGCACATACTGGATTTAATAATAAACAGAACAAATGTATTAGCTATAAAAGGCAAATTTTAAGTGATTTTAAGAGATAGCAAAGAGAACAAAGCAACTAAAACTGAGAAAATAAAACAAAACACACAGACCAAACTTAATACACTAAAGAAATTGGCTACAAATAGTAATTTCTCATCCTAAATGTTGTTTCAGGCAGATTTTAAATATTCTTGAAAGCCATCTGCACTGTCCTGCAGCTTGAAACTTCAGGTATTATTACTCATAGACTAGTCACCCTTCCACCCTGGGCTCAACTCTTCTCCCCACATTTCAGTTCTTGTTTCCAGGTGTTTCCCAGTGTCTCTTTGTGTGGGGAGGCAGAGGAAAACTTTGATGATGTCACTCCCCTGCCTTATATAGCTTTTGTGTATGACGGGAACCTTTGTTTTCCAGTGGAAAAACACTGGCATTCCAAGGTGAGGTCCAGTACTAGGTAATTCAGTCACATGTCTCTGCAGGGTCATAGCAGCCATTACTCGCAGGCTGTTTGGAGCATCCACAGGGAGACTACAGTCTTTCACAGTCCATTGTCTCTGCTGTTGGGCCATCTGCCCTGTTTGAATTTTTCATTCTTGTATCTGAAGGGCTAGTTGTGGGTGTCACCCAAAGTAGCACTTTTAAAATACAGATACATAGTCAATATTCCTAACTTCAGATACAGGAGTGATACATGCATACAAATTGGATAAACACATTCAGTAGATCATAACCTTTTCAATAATACCCTACATAAGCCATCTTGCATAAAGTATATCTTAGTTATGCCATATTAATATCATAACCATATTTCTATGAAGAATATGGGGCGTAACGTCACCGATTTGTTTTGCAAACAGAACCAATACTAGGTTTTGTATGTCCTTTTATAAAGTACAACACAAAAGCCCCAGCCCCAGCCCCAGCCAGCTCCCTCCCCACCAATAGCCTTTGTACCTTGCATACATTTACAAGAACTGTGGCAGCCAGCTATAGGCTGGTGGTGGTGACCTTTCCCTAGAACCATTTCCCTGCCTTTTTGTGAGGCTCTTTAACCTCTGTTGACACAATGCAGATTTACAAGTGGGGTTTGCAAGGGAAGAGAGTTAGATCACGAAATAGCATACTGATGCATGGCCTACTGAGGCTGGTACAGAGCAGGACGGGGGGATGCCGGGTTTTGGGTATGAGATTATGGCAACACAGAGAATGATACAGCTACACAGGCCTAAGGCTATCTCTCAGTGAATCATTATGTCCATTTTTTTCTACTGTTGTTCAGCCAAAGAGAAGAAAAAATGATAGAGTATCTAATATTTGGATCAGGTTAATGCCATCATTCCATGGTAACCATGGGACACATAATGTTTGCACACTTTGAGAAATGTATTGCTTAAGGCACCATTGTGTAAGTCCTTTAGCAGTCCTAAGTAGAACCATTTAGAAGTATTATTCAAGAACCCTATCCATAATCAGTGTTCTCTTTGGAAGGCTCTCCTGGAAGTTTTTAGAGATCTATTATTTGATAGTTTGAAGGGATTTTCCTCTAAAAAATAAGTTACAAGGAGTCTTTTGTCATGGAAGTGTGCATTAGCTGTGATGGTGAACTCTTATGACCTATGTCCTGAAAACCTGGTCACTCCAATGCAACCCATATTAGGGCCAGGGCTACTGTATTATTGGCAAGAACAACTAACATCTGTTATTCAGGGATCTATATATCTATCTCAGGCATTTGTAAAGCAATCAAATACCTGAGTGCTTATAATGAATTCCAGATTTTATTTGTCGCTTCCCTTTGATTTTAGACCCTGTAATTCCCTTTTCTGGAACAGCAATTAAGACTCAAGGAAACCAAAAAAGTCCATTCAAACAGTTGGTCTCCTCTTTCATTTTTAGCAGCAAAGAGTCCTGTGACACCTTACAGACTAACAGATGTATAGGAGCATGAGCTTTCGTGGGTGAATACCCACTTCGTTGCATGCATCCGAAGAAGTGGCTATTCACCCACGAAAGCTCATGCCCCAATATGTCTGTTAGTCTATAAGGTGCCACAGGACTTGTTGCTGCTTTTACAGATCCAGACTAACACGGCTACCCCTCTGATGCTCTTTCATTTTTACATCCTCAAAATGCATTTTGTTTGGTTCTTTTTTGCTTCTTCCAGAACTAACTTTTCATTCAATTCTGCCTCTTTATTCCAATTCATGCCTGTTGATGCAGAGTGTTGAATCATGCTCAGCTTGTTACCACCAGTTGATTTTTATTTTGACTTGACATATTCTATCTCGTGTACTTTGAAGTTGTCCATATTTCTTCTGAACTGTTTGTTGAAGATGAATCTTACTCCTCCAGTGTCCCATTTTTCCTTTACTTGGGAGGAGAATAAAAACACATAGATGTACCGTTCCTTATTTCCTTCTCACCTCACTTAATCCAACTTGAGTACATCTCTGACCTTTGGTATCTCTAGTTCTTAGTCTTCTAACTTAGTAAATCCTAGCAAGGATTTTGCATTATATGCTGCCATTTATTTTATTTTATTTTATTTTATTTTTGAGCAGGCTTCTGTAAAGAGTTAGGGCTAAAATATAAACATCTCTCTTCTGCCAAGAGTTAGTGGAACTGCACCTCTAGCTTAGGTACAGATCACTCTCCAAAAAATACAAGTTTCTAGTTCCCCCACTGACTTCTTTGCCAGTTAATTGAATTAGTTGCTATGTGCATTTGGTCATTTGTCAAGATGGTGACTTAGAGATTCATAGATTTTAAGTATAAAAGGCACCATTGTGTTTATTGAATCCAAGCTACTGAATAATTCAGGCCATAGAACTTCATCTAGTACTTTACATATGGATCCCAGTCATGTATGGTTGAACTAAGACATATCTTTTTGAAAGAAATCCAAATTTCACTTAAGAACTTCAAGACTATGTGAATGTGAATAAAGGAGTGTCATAACATGACAGCATTTAATAAACTGGCCTTCTTATTTGTATCAGTTAATTCTGTGAGGTAGGACATATGGTACTAACAGTCACTGAGAAGTAATTTCAAACATACATTCATCATTCATTACCACTGCAAGTTACAGGCAGATACACAGAAGAAATAGCTAAGGAGTTAGGGATGCGATGCAGAATATATCTGAATCTAGACAAAATGATGTAAACAGGTGCCCAAAAAACCCATGAAGATATACTGTTAAATTATGTAAATAGGAAGTATCACTGACAGTAGCAGCGTTACAAATATCAGGGATATTAACCCTGCAGTTGTTACATTGAGTGTTAGAAAAGCATTCAGTACATTTTCATTGGAAGTAGCACTGTACTGTATAAGTAGACAGCAGTACATAGATTTGGAGTTACTGTGCAAATGCCACAATAGATAAGAACCAGAATAGTTTATGTGCATAGTGCCATATATTATCTAAAAATAATTGGCTAATTAACCTCATGTATGCTTACCCGTAAACATTAGAAAGGTAAAATATCAAAGCATAGACATTTTGATGTCTATTTGGCATTCACTAGCTATTTCTTTTCCATAAACACATGCATACAAACACATACACTCTTTAGAGTACCAGCAGGCTTTAAGAAAGAAAAGAGAGCATGTCACAAGACAAATAACAGACAGAATATACTAAAACAGAGAGAGGGGAGAGAGACATCGCTCCCTTCCCCCCTCCAACCCTGCACCCAGGAGAGAAAAGTGATACAGGAAAGAAGCACACCTAGCAGTTTATGAAAGGCATAGAGATGGAAGAAGCTGCCTCATGAAGATGAGATCAAAACTGCCTTTTCCTTAAGATGAAAATCATCTGGGAAGGAACCTAAAGAGCAGATGCTGCAGTCACCCTTTCAGCCTTCTAACAATACCTTGCCTTCTGTTGATCAGTTATAACCATATCTATTCTACTTTAGCTTCTTATCTGATTTCCTTTTCTTCCTCTCTTTTTCTTTTCTTTTAATTCTTGTTCCTCATAATTTGCACCTATTTCTCTTCTATGTGATCTGAATTATGTCCTCCATCACAACTGGTGGCACTTGCTTTTCTTTAAAGCAAAGTCTTTAAAAAAGTCAAAGTTTCAGACATCTAACTTTATATTTTTATTTTCAGCATGCATTCAAGGTAGTACTTTTGATCCACTTCTAAGCTATCAGATGTGTACACAGCTCAGCTGCATTTTCATGCTGAGGAAATAACCCCCCTTGTCCTCTTCTGATGACCTCTTTTGTCTCTTGCTACTCCTGCTGATCAAAAATATAATGAAACACACCATGCTGCCATAGCAATAATAGAAAATGCATCTCTAAACTTAAAAATCATCTTGTGTAGCTTACAATAACCTATGAATCCTCTAGCTAGATAGATCTATAGAAAGCATGCAAACTGGCATGTGCACAGCAATACAAACGAGAATCCTTCTGGAGAACAACGGGTCAGATTTTTTGAGATATTTAGGTGCCTAAAGATGCAGATAGGTGCCTAGTGGGATTTTCAAAAGCACCTAGATGCATAATTTTCAAAAGGATTTAGGCATCTAGGCACTTCTGAAAATCCCACTAGGTGCCTATGGACACCTAAATATCCTTACTAATTTGGCCCTATACCTCTAGCAAATTGACGAAGAAAGGAAGTGGAAAATGAAGGAAATAGTATGCACCAGGAAATCAAGGTCTTTCAAATCATAGAATTGTAGAATCATAGGACTGGAAGAGACCTCAAAAGTCATCTAGTCCAGTCCCCTCTACTAACGTAAGCTTTCATGTATAAGATTATTCAGAACAGGCATATTCAATTATGTTGAGGGTCAATATTTATTATTCACCTTTGAATATTCTCAAAGAGCACAAGACTTAATTTAACAATGGAAGCCATTTCTAGGATTCAAGTTAACAAGAATTATTGCAGTATAGCATGGTGATTTCTATTATACAAGCTCTGTTAGCATATAACACCAACATTACATTACGCATTAATCTTTCTGCAAGAATATTTGTTTTATTATAGAATTGGGGAGCCCATTTTTAAATGTGCAAGGTCCTTATTCAACTATATTAGGTTTTATATGGTGGGCATCTACGAAATTTATCAACAAAAATAGCAGAGTTGATCAAATAGACAAATTTCAGATGAGCATAGAATACAACTTCCCTTTTTTGTTTTTAATATAAGTGGTCATTAAAACTCTGCCTAAAGATCTGCTTCTTCCACGAGGCCAACAAACAGAAAAAGTTAACAACATTTTGATTAAAAAAATACAGTTCTCCAGTTTTGCATCTAGATCTTCTAGCAAAGCCTAGGTCTGAGCAGAGTCTCATGGCAGCCAATGAGAGGTTAACCTGAGAAAGGAACCTAAGGTGGACCAAATGTTTACTTTTATGTGACCTTCAGTGCCTTGAGTACTCCAGTATTCAGGCAAAACTGATCTGCTAATTTCCAATCGAAAGAATCTGCTATTTGGCTTGGAAGAACTTTCAGTGAGCAATAACACTGCAAATTATACCCCCTCAAATGCAATAACAAAGCTCTCTTGCTAATGATGATTGTTCCTTCAGTAATTGTATGTATAGTTCCTGTAATTAGAACTGTATTTATGATGTTAATTTACTACAGTATTAACATTAATTATTAATAAATGTGATCAGAGTACTTGATAGTTTCAATACTTGATATAGCGGAAAATGCTGTGATCCATGTTTTAATTAAACTGTTATATGTTGCATTTTTTGGAATGTGGTCATGTATTTTTTTAATGAAGTGAGCTGTTGCTTGTTGTAAAGAAATATTCTAATCCTTAGAACAGAGACATTTCCAAGATTATGAGAAAAAATAAAATATAGACCTTGTATTTAGCAAATCCAATGGACCTTGTATTTAGCAAATCCAATGGACTTAATCACATGCTGAGTGCATTGATGAATCTGGGCCTAAATCTTCTATCTTGCAATTGTGTGTGGCCCTTGAGTAGCTGAACCAGAGGAGATAGTTGGAGAATGGCTCTTGCTCACCCCTTTCTGGCCAAGCCAAAATAAAAAATTGACCCAGCCCTAATTGTACAGTATTTCCTACTGCCACCTAATGGTTCACATATACATATGCTCTACTAATTCATGGGATTTAGAATGTGCAGAGTACAACTGCTACTGCAGGGGTAGACAATTATTTTTTGTCAGAGTCCAAATTTCTTGGTCAAGATATAGTCAAGGTCCAGACTCCAGAGAAGAAGAAGAAGAAGAAGAAGAAGAAGAAGAAGAAGACGGGGTCTGTTCAAAAGCGTCTGGTGGTCCAGATTTGGCCTGTGGTCCACCTATTCACTACCTCTATGTTACTGTGTTTTACAGTCTGGGAAATATCTCTGTTCTACGAATTAAAATACTGCTGTGTAAAAATCAGCAGAAAAATATGTAAGGGTCAAGGGACGGAATTAGTCCAGATTTACACCCATGTAACTGAGAGCAGAATTTATCCCAGTGACTTTGGAAAAGTACGTCTAAATTCTAATCAGGTCTAATCACCAGGATTAAAAGTTATATTGGCCAAATTAAGCCCTCAATTACACCTATTCATTATCCTCACATTGAGCCCTAGATGATACCTGCACAACCTGATTAACTTAAATGAGATTGCACACAACGCTGAGTAGCTCAGTAACTAGAATTTATTAAGTGATTCTGTTGCTGATTTCATAAGAAGGAACAGAATAATCCAGTTCACAACCTCTGAGCTGAATTTCTCTTCAGTACGAAGGAGAGTAAAAAATTAGTATTTCCACTAAAGCAAAGAGAAGCTATGACTAAGCATACACACAGAATATAGAGACCTTATGAGTAGAAAAGTGCCATTTTTACCCAGCACCACACTGTAAGTAACATGCTTTCCTTGTGGCTGACCTAGAGAGAAACAAGATTTCCCAGCTCCAAAATCTATACTTTAACCATTCGACTCTGCTTTGAAAAAAAGTATTTGTTTTCCTTTTAAGTAACTGAAGATAAATTATACAGTAAAGCCAATGGAAAATGACACTTTAATTCTTCAGTATATAAGCTCTTGCTCTAAAAGTTGGATGAGTGAATTAACCTCTTGGGAATTAAACTAGGGTCTCTATTAAATATCCCAATGTGGGGGCAAGCTTTCGAAGCTTGGCTGGTTGTCAGTTAACTTGGAAAAGAAACATAAAGAAGCTAGTGCCTGAAGGTATTGCACTCTTCCATGGCTGAGACAAGCTCTTTTCTGTAAATTGGCCAGGGAATGCATAAGAAATCAAGAAAGGGGTAGGAGAGGCTGGGTAAACAAAGAAAGTGTCCAGGAGACATGAAAGACAGCTCTAAATGAGTCGAATAAGGTCAAATAGCGGTTATACCTTAAAGTGCCTAACTCATCACAAAATACCTTTGGCCCTACAAGCCCCAAAGACTGTGAGTCTTGTCTGCATGGCATGCCAACCTATTTAAACAGAAATGTCAGTCTGTCAAAGGAGTCCAAATTCCTGCAAAGCTGTGGAGATGCCCAAGAACTGGGAGCTAGATTGATGAGTTCCCCAACCTTGTGTGCTGTGGTATTTCTGACTCGCAGAAACTTCAACTTTGTACCACAGCAATGCAGCAAGCTGGAGTTCATCCAGTTCTACTAGGCAAGACTAATTCTTCTGCAGTGATATAGATGGCGGAATAGCTGCTCCAGGCCCGCCTCTTGTCCGGGTGCATTGGTTTTGTGGTTAGGAGTTCTCTGTGCAATGTGCATCTTTCCATAGTTGTTTGTCTTCTTTTTTTTTTAATCTTCATACCATATTCCCTCTTTATTGTTAGCCTCCAGACAAGAACTGACCACTGAAGAGTGAAATACCTTCAGGCTGTGGGCCCTTTCCATTGTTTTCTTCGGTTATGTGGCATCCAGTCATCAGTTCAGCTCATTGGGCATTTCACAGTTATCAGGGGGATTTTTCACTATGGATAAGGCCCAACCAAATTCACAGCTGTGAAAAATGTGTTACAGACTATGAAATCTGGTCGCCCCAGTGAAATCTGCCAGGGAGGGGCAGGACTGGGGGTGCCCCAGCCAGGGTTCCTACCATGCACCAGGCTCCAGCTGCTAGTCATGGCGGGCTGCAATGGGATGGAACTTCCTCTTTTCCTGCAGGAGAGGTTTTTGGAGGTGGGTCTGACCTGGCCTGGGAGCAGCCCCTGCAGAGAAAGAGGAAGTCCCATGCCTCCCCAGCCTGTCCGGAACTAGCAGCTGGAGCCCAGCACATGGTAGGAGTCTCTAGCTGGGGCACCCCCAGCCAACAGTGGAGGGGAGCCAGGGGGCCATACCCCGACTTTTTAACATGGGTGTATTTGGGGTGGCAGGGGGCAGCACAGCCCCCCCAAATGCAAGCCTTGGGAAGGCGTGGAGTGGCACTGCTAGGGTATGACTTCCGGTTCTGGGGCCAGTGCCCCCCCACTTCTACAAAGGTTCAAGTGCCCTGGCCCCCAGCCCTGCCCCTCCCCTGCTCTAGGCCCAGTGCTCTGGGGCTAAAGGGTCTTGGGCTGGCTGCATGTGTGTGTGGGGGAACCACAGTGCCCCCCTGACCATTGGGCCCTGGGAGGTCACCCACTCATAAGGTCAGCCTTGACCCCGCAAAAAGTGATGACCCCCATACCACACTAACTTCACATATGCAATGCCCACTGCTCTACGGCTGCCCAGCTCTGAAGGCAATGCCTCCATCAGCAGCAGTGCAGAAGTAAGGGTGGCAATACCGAACCCCCCTACAATAGACTTGCGATCCCCCCACAACCATCTTTTGGGTCAGGACCCCCAGGAGTATAACACTGGGAAAATTCAGATGTAAATAGCTGAAACCATAAAATTGATGATTTTTAAAATCCTATGATCATGAAATTGACCAAAATGGACTGTGAATTTGGTAGGGCCCTAACTATGGAATCATGATTAGTTTTTTTTATTATTATTATATAGCTAAGAACCCATGAATCTTCCCTGAGCCAGCAGATACAAAATGCAAAATCGGGCTGGACCAAGTTGAAAAATATCATAGAATCATAGAATATCAGGGTTGGAAGGGTCCTCAAGAGGTCATCTAGTCCAATCCCCTGCTCAAAGCAGGACCAATACCCAACTAAATCATCCCAGCCAGGGCTTTGTCAAGCCTGATCTTAAAAACCTCTAAGGAAGAAGATTCCACTACCTATCTAGGTAACCCATTCCAGTGCTTCACCACCCTCCTAGTGAAAAAGTTTTTCCTAATATCCAACCTAAACCTCCCCCACTGCAACTTGAGACCATTACTCCTTGTTCTGTCATCCGGTGCCACAGAGAATAGTCTAGATCCATCCTCTTTGGAAACCCCTTTCAGGTAGTTGAAAGCAACTATCAAATCCCCCCCTCATTCTTCTCTTCTGCAGACTAAACAATCCCAGTTCCCTCAGCCTCTCCTCTTAAGTCATGTGCTCCAGCCTCCTAATCATTTTTGTTGCCCTCCGCAGGACTCTTTCCAATTTTTCCACATCCTTCTTGTAGTGTGGGGCCCAAAACTGGACACAGTACTCCAGATGAGGCTTCACCAATGTCGAATAGAGGGGAATGATCATGTCCCTCGATCTGCTGGCAATGCTCCTACATAGACAGCCCAAAATGCCATTAGCCTTCTTGGCAACAAGGGCACACTGTTGACTCGTATCCAACTTCTTGTCCACTGTAACCCCTACGTCCTTTTCGGTAGAATTGCTGCCTAGCCATTCAGTCCCTAGTTTGTAGTACTGCATGGGATTCTTCCATCTTAAGTGCAGGACTCTGCACTTGTCCTTGTTGAACCTCATCAGATTTCTTTTGGCCCAATCCTCTAATTTGTCTAGGTCCCTCTGGGCCCTATCCCTACCCTCCAGCGTATCTACCACTCCTCTCAGTTTAGTGTCATCTGCAAACTTGCTGAGGGTGCAGTCCACGCCATCCTCCAGATAATTAATGAAGATATTGAAGAAAACTGGCCCCAGGACCGACCCTTGGGGCATTCACTTGATACCAGCTGCCAACTAGACATGGAGGCATTGATCATTACCCATTGAGCCCGGCAATCTAGCCAGCTTTCTATCCACCTTATAGTCCATTCATCCAGCCCATACTTCTTTAACTTGCTGGCAAGAATACTGTGGGAGACCATAACAAAAGCTTTGCTAAAGTCAAGGAATAACACGTTCACTGCTTTTCCCTCATCCACAGAGCCAGTTATCTCATCATAGAAGGCAATTAGGTTAGTCAGGCATGACTTGCCCTTGGTGAATCCATGCTGACTGTTCCTGATCACTTTCCTCTCCTCTAAGTGCTTCAGAATTGATTCCTTGAGGACCTGCTCCATGATTTTTCCAGGGACTGAGGTGAGGCTGACTGGCCAGTAGTTCCCTGGATCCTCCTTCTTCCCTTTTTAAAATATGGGCACTACATTAGCCTTTTTTCAGTCATCCGGGACCTCCCCCGATCACCAGGAGTTTTCAAAGATAACGGGCAATGGCTCTGCAATCACATCCGCCAACTCCTTTAGCACCCTCGGATGCAGCGCATCTGGCCCCATGGACTTGTGCTCGTCCAGCTTTTCTAAATAGTCCTGAACCACTTCTTTCTCCACAGAGGGCTGGTCACCTCCTCCCCATCCTATGCTGCCCAGTGCAGTAGTCTGGGAGTTGACCTTGTTCATGAAGACAGGGGCAAAAAAAATTGAGTACATTAGCTTTTTCCACATCCTCTGTCACTAGGTTGCCTCCCTCATTCAGTAAGGGGCCCACTTTCCTTGACTTTCTTCTTGTTGCTAACAGAACAAGGGTTGCTGAAGAAACCCTTCTTGTCACTCTTAACATCTCTTGCTAGCTGCAAGTCCAAGTGTGATTTGGCCTTCCTGATTTCACTCCTGCATGCCTGAGCAATATTTTTATACTCCTCCCTGGTCATTTGTCCAATCTTCCACTTCTTGTAAGCTTCTTTTTTGTGTTTAAGATCAGCAAGGATTTCACTGTTAAGCCAAGCTGATCACCTGCCATATTTACTATTCGCCTGCCATATTTACTATTGCTTGTATGTAGTTGGTTTTAAAGACTTCATTTTTCATTTTCAAAACAAAAGTACCTGTAAGACCATCATTCAAATTATGACCTATGAAAAAGTTTAAGAATGTGTTGTGTTCTGTACCATCTGGCATCAGCACATCCTTCACATTGTCAACATTTTGTTGCCCTATGAAATAGACATAACAAGCTGATACTCAAAATTTTTAAAATGCATGCGCAGCTATGGATCATAGCTTATAAGGCCAGATGGGACCACTGTGATCATCTAGCCTGATGTTTTTTCTTGAAATAAATTTTATTGACACAGATATTGATTAGATTAATCAGAAAAAAATAAATGAAAAGCTTTTAATTCTTCCTCCTGTTGACTTGCTTAGCCAACACATCAGCGGTGATGTGTGGGGGAGCATGCAGACTCACATGCCCTCCTCCCAGATTGCTCAATCACATGGTGTGGCTAGGCCCCCTCCCTGCAGAGCATCTGAGCCAGCGAGCTCCACTGGGCACAGAAAGGCAGAGCTGCATGGAACGGCTGCTGCTTTCTGGAAGGGGAGGGTGTGACACCCTGGCACCCCAATATTCACCACTATCATGTAATTAGGGTATTTTTGTACAAAGTATACCTTGTAAGGTATCATTCTAAAAGTCATGATCTGCTAGACATTAATATCTCATTGGATTGTAGGTGCTACCGTTGTATGTGAAGTTATGAAGTTTGGCTATGTATGTGTTACTGAAACAAGTTGTGAGGTTGAAAACACCCACAAGCAGGCTTTCAGGTACAAGAGTATAAAGGCCAAACAATGTCAATGGCTTATTGAGGAAATGCACACAAGCACAAGGATTACCCTAGGAACTGTGTACAATAGAAACCTCTCAGAGATAGCACTACACAATGGGAACTGTTTGACCCAGGTCACAGCAAAAGAGCTTTCCAACAAGTGGGAAGAAGATATAAAAGGGGGACAATGACAGCATGAGGTACCTCACTCCTCCTACAACAACCCCCCTGGAAACAACCTGAGGAATAAAGACGGAACTGTGGGAAGTGATGGTCCCCGGCTAGAGGGATTTCTAGCCTGTGTATGAAAACCTGGGAAATCCAAGCTGAAGAGCCAATGCAGCTTGTGCTTTAAGAACCTGCCAGCCTGTTTATAATTCAAAATGCAATTTGCTCATTCATATCCTACCTAGCTAGTGTGTTAAGCTCAGTTTGAGGTTTTGTTTATTTGCTAGGTAATCTGCTTTGGTCTGTTTGCTATCACTAATAATCACTTAAAATCTATCTTTTATAGCTAATAAACTTGTTTTTGTTTTGTCTAAAACCAGTGTGTGGAAATTATAACTTGGGGCAGAAAGCTGTTGCATAGCTCTCTCTACATTGAGGGTGGGGGGGAATTTTATGAGCTTATGCTGTAGAGTTCTCTGTGCAGCGCAAGGCAGTATAATTTTTGGTACTCCAGATGGGGGTGCGTGATTTAGGAACTGGGAGGTGCCTTAGCGGAGCCTTCCCATGCAGAGCTGATCTCAGCATCTGAATGTGTAGCTGCAGCTAGGTGTGTCCCTACCTGTATGTGTGCTGGTGGGGACTTGAGGGCCTGTCACAACAGTACAGTGTAAAGGGAACCCAGGCAAGTGGGCCAGGTGGGCTCAGTGGTACCCCAGTTCCAGGTGGCACCCCGGAGGGGGGAACCTGTCACAGAGGAGAGGGGCTGTCAAGGGTGGGGGCATGATTAGAGATGTTTTGGGATTATGCCCGGCCCCACACTGTCATCAGGCATGATTAGAGAGGGGGTGCGTTAATAGCATCATTACTTATCATTTGTAATAGAGTGCGGCTACGTGCCCCAATCAGAGCTGTATTAGATGTTGTTCAAACACAGAGTAAAAGATGGCTGCTGCCTCATAGAGTTTCCAGTCTAATAAAGGAGTGTCAGACCAGTTACTAAAAGTTTTAATATACGGAAGAGATTACATATGATAAATATATACATTCAAATTGGAGAAAAAGTACAACAAAGTGAACTGTTAGGGATCTCAAGAAGTTGGTATTTTTGGTAGATGTAACATTATTTTTTAGTTTGTATTGTGATAGGCACAGTTTATTTCATTGTTGGGTTGTTTGGATAGGCTTATGCATGTTGGGGAAATGGGGATGTTGCCTGCACTGGTTACCTAGCTTGTGAAGGACTGCAGGGGATGGAGACTGTTGAGTGAGGGGCATCAAGTAAAGCTGACATACAAGGAGGATTGATGTCCTATTGCATAACATGCTCAGAGGGAACTTGCTGTAACAGGGAAGCTGAGCCAGACTAGATCTGACATTGTTCTAGGAAGGTGCAGACCAGACATGCTGGAGAGAAGGAGTTCAGCTAGATTTGCCTATAGGAGGAAGTCATGTCAGATCTACCTTGATAACAGGTGCCAGACTAGGCCAGGCCAGCTGTTTTTGGGAGAAACAGAAAGGCCTGCCACAGGTCTGCTTCAAGTTACCCAAGCAGACAAGTTCTGTCAGTGGAGAGAATGGGTTATAAAGTGCACATTCTATTTGATTCTGAGTTGTGAAGCCAGGTGTGTCCCAGGTCTGTGATATCTCTGTGCCCCTCATATGGGTATTACCTAGATGCAGGGAGTGATCCACCATGTAGGTATACTGTGCTTCTGAAATTTGTTGTTTTTACTTTAAGATACGTGTAGAGTGTATCTGTGTACTCTCTGAAGGGAATTAGGTCAAAGGTCACTGTTCTGTGGAAGATGGTGATTTAGTTACCATTACAGTTTCCCCCCTTGCATTTACCTCATGGACTCTTGCCAGTGCTCTACTTGCAAAACTTCAAGCCCCACTGTAACTAATGAGCCGCTTTTCCTGAAAATAGTCTCTCTGTTTCAGAGAGTGGGTACTTCTGAGCCAACAGTTCCCTAATTTGGGGCAGGTCTATGAGTGACTCATAGTTGGAATCTGTTCTTTAGCCTGGTCCCCTAACTATAAGGGCTTTAAAATGGAGTCTTCTTCAGGTGGCCCTTCCTAACAGAATGGAGAAGTGATTGGTAGCATTCAAGTGCAACAGAAATCCTCCACAAGGAAAGAACCTGCAATGTTAAGCACTGTCCCTAGGCTACCAGATAAATCAGAGCCTGATCTATGAGCTCTCCCTCCGTGCTTGTATCATTAGTATCCAATTAGGGTTAATTATCAGTCTCAGCTCTATCATATGCCAGAGGGTTTGGTCATTTAAGTGGCTAATTCTCTACAGTGATATTACCAAACTAAGATGCTAGGAAATAAAATGTCTTTTCTCAAGGATCACATTTACTTTAGTACATAACCTGGAAAAGATTGCAGAAGAGAGGATATTTATTTACCATACCATACAAGAATATTGGCAGACAGCAAGGATGAAAATATACATTCCATTTTCTCAAATGAGTATGTTCAGCAATTTCTCTTGAATGAGAATGTACAGCATATTAAACACAAATTCACTGAATGAATATGAAAGGTACTTCTAGATAACTTCAGTAGACAGAGATAATTGCAACTCACTCATAAACTTTTTAGTTTTGCTACTGCTAATATATTTTGTTCTCTGTACAGCACCTAGCACTGATGTCTTGGTCCATGATTAGGGCTTCAAGGCACTACAGTAGTAATAGTACATGAAAGGCACTCAGATAGTATAGTGATGGGCAGCAGTGTAAAACCCAGTGAGAGATAATTTTGCAGTTATAGTATTACAGTACAATATGGGGGGGATAGCCCAGTGGTTTGAGCATTGGCCTGCTAAACCCAGGGTTGTGAGTTCAATCCTTGAGGGGGCCATTTAGGGACCTGGGGCAAAAATCTGTCTGGGGATTGGGCCTGCTTTGAGCAGGGGGTTAGACTAGATGACCTCCTGAGGTCCCTTCCAACCCTGATATTCTATGATTTGGTTCTAAATTGGCTTAAACCAGAGAAGATAAACATAGTGGCAAATTTGCATGAGTAGACCAATCAAGAAGGGGCTTCATAATAGCTTGACTGGTAAGCAGTGCAATGCTGTATAGACAATCGGGTTCCAATTTTCTGATCAGTAAGGAATGGGTGCCCTGAGAGAACAGGTGGTATTTTAGTAGGCAGAGTGGGTGCAGCATATCATAATCCCACAACTGGCTTTGGGAAAGGTTTTCTTGACTTCACAGTCTCAAGCGGAGCATTCGTGCATAGCATGTGCATCAGCTACCATATGTATAGCAAAGTTATACAGAAAAGAGAAACACAAAAATAAAAGAATGGATGGAAATATTCAGTCACTGCCCCAGAAGGACTGGAGCTGTCTTTTGACATAGAAAAGAGGAGCAGAAAACTAATACTCTGAAAACTGGGCCCTTCTAATCAAAGGGCTTCAAAACCAAAGGAAGACCATTAAAGTACTTAGATCAAATGCTAGTGGGATATACAGAACATGTTTAAACCAGACACAGAGGCAAGAGAAAGAATGAAATGTTGCTAGTGCTTCAAAACATGTATTTTAGTACATCTCAAGTAAAGGTTAATAATAAATGTTTGAGATGGCAAAGTTCTATAGTTATCACAGCAGAGAAAAATCATAGTTAGATCTCTGCACTTTAGCATAATCTACTCTTTGGAAATTCTTGTGTCCCCTGTCCACTAGGTAAAATTCTTCTGACAGCTCATTTTATGAGAGGTCAGTAACATCATCATTCCACTGCTTATCTATGGCATGGCACAGATAAATTGTAAATGAAAAGTGGGCTTCAACAGACAAGCTAGAGAATGCACACAATGTGCCACACGAGAACTATGTCTAACTTGGTTTAATAGTAATTGAACTTCTTGCACAGGGTCATTGCTTGGTCCTCTGCTGCTTTCAAACAATATAAATGACCTACAGACTGGCACCGAAGGGAGACAAATCAAATTTGCTAATAATGCAAAAGTGAGGGGAACTGAGAGAGCATGGAAATTGCAGTGAGTCAAATTCAAAGGGATTTGTAAACAGGCTGATGTGGCAATACATACTAAATGCTGACAAATATACAGTAATGAATACTGGGCTTAAAAATAAACAGGCAGAGGTAGCAAACAGACCATAATGTGTCCCAAACCAAAACAAACTCTTGAACATGAGTAGGCATTGGATTGGGCAAGGGAAGGAATAAACAGGAGCACCCAGAGCAGAAGAAGAAAAGTTTCCTCACAAGGGCAACCAATCACACGCTGTTGTTTTTCTGTATTATCGTAGAGCCTAGTAGTCTCAGTCCTGGATCAAGAGCTCGTTGTGCTAGGTGCTGAATAAACACAGAATAAAAAGACAGTCCCTGTTCCAAAGCATCTACAAAATAAGGGTAAGAGAAGAGACAACAGAGGGATACTGACAAACAGGGGAGTGTATGGAAACAATGGGACAATGTTGTCTAAATAGCCAAGACAGACTCAGGGAGGGGGACAAGCTAGCACACACCAGCAGGGTGAACAATGTGATCACAGAAAATAGCATGTTAGTTCTGTGGTTTTGTTTTGGGTTTTGTGGGGGTGGGAATCTAGGAGGGGATCAGCTAAATGGAAAGAAAAGGGAAGGGGAAGGAAGGAGAGGAGGGGGACAGGGCAGAGAAGGGGAAGGTGTGGAGTGAATCTGAGGTGAAGAGATGGTGCGGGGGGGAGCTGGCACAAACAGACAATTAGCACAGGGAAGAGAAAATCAGAACATTCTATAGTTTTGCCTGGAATGTCCAGAGGTCCAAAAGTCTCTGCTTTGACTGTTCCTGTTCCTACTGGCAGGAGTCTCTGGATGGCTGCTCTCTGCAGTTGTTCCCCAAGACACAGGGTAGCGGGGCAGAGGAGACACTACCTGAGTCCCACTGGCCTCAGAGTATGGGGGGTCTTCCCTGCATTGTTCTGGATCCAAAGGGTGACAGGTAGAGAGGTGGCCCCAGTTGGGCCCCATTTTACCTCCCAGTGCAGCAGTCCCTGCCTGGCTGCTTCTGGTCCTGGCTGGAATCGCTAGCTGGATGCAAGAGATAACTCCACGCTGCTCCCTTAAAAACATGATGCCATTTTGTTATACATAGAACTATTGGATTTCTCCATGAATGAAGTTACTTTCTAACTGGATCCTATCTTTAACTACAGATGCAAAAGACAGGGCCAGTAGGGAGAGCTTGGTGACTGGTGCACAATTCTCCTGCCTAGGAGATAGGGTTTCTGATTCTCAAGAGTCATCAGAACTCTTTGGTTCTGGGATAGTTTGGTGAGGTGGAAGATTCATCATGTAATTAGCAATGTCATCCTCTAAGAGGCTGGGGGAAAGAAGCCTTCCAATTCATCGCCAGTGGGAAGGGGATAGTCTCCTTGATGTACACGCTAGTTGGAATCATGTGAGTTGAAGGAGAATGGACTGAAGCATTTTGCCACCATAAAAATAGTAAACTGGTACCCAGGCTTCCATGGTTAGCTTGTTTATTTATTTATTTGGGGGAACGGAGGAAGGAGAAAAGACTGGTAAAAGCCTTTCATTTGCATTTGAAAATGCATTTTCTTTCACTCATTTCTCAGAACCCTTGTCACTTTAAATTTTTGTGATGTGTCACATCAGGTTGCATCAGTCACATCACCTTACTCAAGTACAAAGTGAAGAGTTCAACTGGAGCAGAAAGTTTTGGAAGGTTTAAAAAGCAGCCTTAGGGTGACAATGGATTTGCCCTTTAAAAATACCTACATAGGGGCAGGGAAGCAAAGGAGGTGCTCTGACAGAGTAATTCCATCTTCTTCAGTTACCCATGCCAGTTTTCACATCAGTCATCATTATCACTCTGCAATAGAGTTGCCTGTATCTCTTATTAGGGAGCCCAAGAATCTGTAGAACTCACTCTCTGACCTATGCAGTCAGACTGTTGACCAGGAAATGGGAAAGAAAGGAAGAGCTTTACCCAGGAGGTGTGTGCATGCTGGATTTGGGCTCTGCATGTGGGAACTAACCAATGCTATGAGATGGTGTCTTCTGGGATAAAAGTATTTTATAAATGAAAGAGTTTCTAATGTGCTGAAGTTAGAGGTATTGTAATATAGTGCTCAGCTGTACAAAGTGAAAGCTGTTGCTAAATCTCTCACCGTGAGGTAATACTCCACAGAGAGCACTCTGACTTTCCAGAAGTTCCTCTCTGTGTTGCAAGTCACCTACTACTTGATCCCAGAGAGGAATTGAATTAGCTAAAATGTACATTTCAACAGAGCTGTGAACATGCAGCCATTTTACTCCATTCCAACACACTTCTCTTGTACATATATAAATGCACACACTCAAAACTATAAGCAGAAAAGCTCCATCTCATGAATGAGGTGCCTTTCCCCCTTAGGAAAGTCTTTCAACTATTTCAGAAGACCATATCTTGAAATGTTCAGAAATGGTTGAGACTATGATCCAAATTCTCTCCTGTATCAATATCCAGTTAAGACCTAGAGGAGAGGGGGAGCAGGAATTATCATGGTGCAGCTGTGCTAAACCATCTCATCAGTGTAAATTAGAGCATCTAAGGGATTGTCCTTATTTACACCTTCGGTCTATGGTCCATGTGAGACCATAGGCCAGATGAGAAGTAGTAGAGAATGGATGTTCTCCACCCTTGCGTCCCTACACTGCAGTGCTGGGGAGGAGTTGCTATAGAAGCTGGCTATGCTGCTTTGTGCTTGCTGGGAACTTCCCCACACTGGAGGAATTCTCAGCTGGCCAGTGAGGGTCAGAGTCTGCCTTTTGTACTGCCTGGGTGGCAAAAGTAGATAGAACCTGGGGAGTGAATCTGGCTCCATGTCTCCAATCAAATCCTCCGTGCTTATTTCTTTCTTTCTACTTGCCCTTTCTGATAAGACTAGATGAAGCTCAGCTTTGCTGATTTAGTGAAAGCCAAAATGTTGCTCAACTGAACTACAACTGCTTCTGTGCTTTCCATAACCCTTCTTAAAGGCAAAAGTTGAAGCAGTTATATATGTATCGCTAGCATATTTAAGGAGATGACTGATTCAGTCTGGTAAATTTCCTTACTGAAAGGGTTAACATCATTCTAAATCCTATTGCTAGACATAATTTTTAAACCTAACCGTTGATTCCCATATTACTGACATGATCCAATAGGCACTCACAGCCAAAACACTTGAAGAGTTACCTAGAGGCTTAATAATTTACCTAAACTATTTAAGAGGCTGAAAACACTTTGGTGTCTGAATGACAATTCAAGTAGATATAGACCTTGAGTAATAAATATAATTGGTTAAATTCTGCTCTGTCACTCTAGTGACTTTAATGGAATTACTCTGGATTTATATAAGTGCTAAATCTGACCCAAGAACTTCCCCCAACTTTATGTATCTTGTACCTTTTGAGTAGGAAAGACCTAATGCATTAAATCTGTATGAAGTAGCTGGCTTGGAGCCAAAATCATACTTGCTGGGCTAATCGATGGGAAGGATTATCAAAGATATAGGGAGCTGCTCTCCTGCTTTTACTTTACTTTGACACAAAGGAAGACCAACCCCTAGCTTTTGGTCAGGTCTCATTGAGGAGAGTTGGATACATTTTTCATGTAGTTTTTCCCTTAAGGAAAGACCTGTAGAATTCAATATAGAACTATAATCTTGTAATAAAAATTGTAAACCATCCTATAGGTTATACTTATAAAATGGGAGGCTCTATCCAGGGAAGCAGTGCTTCTGAAAAATACTTGGGGGGTCATGGTGAACAATCAGCTGAACATGAGCTCCCAGTGCAACATTGTAGCCAAAAGGGATAATGCAATCCATGGATGTATGAAAGGGGGAATATCAAGTAGGAATAGGGAGGCTATGTTGCCTCTATATTTGGCACTTGTTCAACCTTTACTGGATTACTGCAATTCAAGATGGATCTGGTATCTGTAATTCAAGAAGGATATTGATAAATTGAAGATGGTTCAGTGGAGAGCCTCACAAATGATTAAATATGCCTTATACTGAAAGACTCGAGGAGCTCAAGCTGGTTAATTTAAAGAGAAGGTTAAAATGGTCACTTTATCACAATCTATAAGTACCTATATGGGGAACAGAAATTTGATAACAGAGGACTCTTCAGTCTAGCAGACAATGATATGAGGTCCAATAGCTGGAAGTTGAAGCTAAACAAATTCATATCAGAAAGAAAGGGCAATTTTTCAATTGAACGGTAATACACTATTGGAACAATTTACCAAGGTTTGTGATGGATTCTCCATCACTAGCCATTTTAAAATGAAGATTGGATGCTTTTTCAAAAAGATATGCTCTAGTTAGAACAGGAATATATCCAGGAAACTCCTATGGCCTGTGTTCCTTCTAATGGGCATCTTGATTAGAGTCCCTTTGTGCAGACATTTTGTAATGCATTTCATTGAAGAGCAAGACAGTCAATATTATAGATTACCATCTTTCTTTCTTTTGAAGTGTACTTGTTAGATGATTGTTGAGTCAGTACCACGTTGCTTTATTTCCTATATTCTGTTGGCTTGACATGTTGATTCAAATTTTTCTGGTGTAACCTTTGTCTTCTGGAAGTGTATTAATAGGGCTTAGATGGTAGAAGTCAGGAAAATTGTTGTGTTTAAGTCCCATGAACCAGTGGGCTCATGCCTAATAACATCACATATTATTTATTGTTTGTAATGCTCTTGCCCCTGGTTATAAACCAGGACTTCATTGTGCTAGGAGCTGTACAAATACAGAATAAAAAGATAGGCCATATATAAAAGAGCTTACAATCTAAGTATAAGACAGAAGACAACAAGTGCATACATCAGTGCATTTCTTTTGAGGGGAGAAGAGATTTCATTTTTAGAGGTTCCATTACTTGAATGAGACGATACATTGAAATTACTTCTGACAGGCCAAGGTTTAAGATATCATGGCATTTTTTGCCAAAGAATATGTTGTATGTTGCTTTGACTAACATGTCCATTCTCAATAAAATGAACTTTAAATGTTCAAGGCTTTGTGTTAGCTATTCTATTGAGCATAAAATGGCCACAATATACACTTACAGTCTTTCTGTAACCTGCAAGTTCCTAACTTGGGGCCAAATTCTGTCATCCTTACTTACAATGAACAGTCCCATATTTTTTGAGTAGTCCCATTGGTTTTGCTGTTAGAATCTAGTTTTATATTCCACTAGACTTTAATTTCACATATATTTTTATACAAAAAGTATCCTAAATCTTATTCTATTAGACTTTTAAATGTAGATACTGGTAATGCGGTTGAATGAATACTGATCTGGTGCACAATTATAACCTTTTCTTTTCTCTTTCCTTTGGTATTTATGCCAGTGATCAACATTATCAGTCCCCATACACAGTATTGTATCCATGAAATTAGATTTGCCATGAATTTCTAGTCTATTGTTGCTTGTATGATGTCTGGACTACTACACTTTATAGTCTTGTTATGTTCTAAATGACAATCTGTTAAATTTACAATGTAAAATTGGTCTGAATTCCCAGGTGTTCAATTCACCTGCCAGAATGAGTTCATTCTCAAGCACTGAATGTTAGGGGTCTACATGGTACAGAACACAGTAAAAGCCAGCCATTAAATGTTAGAGCAAGAAAATAAGCATGGGCCCAGATCCCCAAAGGTATTTAGGTGCCTAACATGCATTGATTTGGGAATCTTGTGTCCAGGAAAATAATCAGGATCTACAATCATTTAGTCAGGCAAGTTTTGAACTTAAAAACTTAAAAAGATGGTCATGTCCCCAGGCACACTTATTGTTGTTTCTCATTTAGGTTTCCAATAGTTTTAATACTTTTAAGTACCACCTGTTCAAAACATTCAAGTGTGTGTAAATGCAATTTCTGCTCAGTTAGGCAAGCAATTAACTTGTTGTATAATCACATCAATTTTTATTAGTTAAAATATTCCAGGTACAAAATAGACCTTCCCAATTAAATTTCAGCAGCACAAAGATACAGTATTATAGCACTTGTGTGGGAGGAGAGGGGAAGAGGCGGTCCTCTTAATAGTACATGCAAGAAAGTTGATAGGCTTATAAATAAAACAACCCCTTTTCCCAGTAGTAGGGAGGATTCACAGATACATGTCCTCCCAGAATCAAAAGAAGAGTGGGAGATCTATATAATAAAAGAAATACAAATTAGTATTATCAATCAAAGCAACACAATAAAGAGTATACAGTGGGATGTATTAATTTTAGTCAACTTCAAGGTTTCAAATATAGCCTGAGTGCCCCACCAGCTCTTTGATAGCACAGTGAAAAAGAGAGAAGAATGTCATTTCCTACATTTGGGGCCACCTTGTGACTTGGGCTACATACCCACGCAAGTAATAAGAGTGAAGGAGAATAATTTAGCCCTTGCACAGACTACCTAGACTTTGGGTCAGGTCTAGCTATTTATGGTATTTATATGGTTCCATTACCGGAGTATCTGAGCACTTCTCAATCTTTAATGTATTTACTCTCACCATGCCCCTGTGAGGTAGGGAAGTGCTGTTATCCCCATTTTACAGATGCGGCACTGGGACACAGAGAGGTTAGGTGACCTCTACAGGGTCAGACAGGGAATTTATGGTAAAGCAAGGACTCAAATTGAAATGTCCTGAGTTCTAGGCTAGCAACTTGAACCATCCTTCTCCTCTTAAGTCAACGTGGCTCCACAAGCTTTTCCTCAATGGTGCAGAGAAGACATTAAAAGCAAGATTGAAGCTTAGAGCTCAGTCCATGTAAGGTTCTAAGCACTGTGATCCTGATCCTATAAAACACTGGAGCATGTGCGTAGTGCTACTGCTGTCATCTGCTTGAAGTTGTGTATCTGCTTAAGTACTTTTGTGGTTTGGGGCACCAGATTCACAAAGGGAACATAGGTTTTGCAACACTCAGAACAAAGCCTAACTCTTAGATGCCCTGCTGCCCCGTGGAATTTAGCGCTGCAAGCTAGGTGACCAGACTCCCTGTACAATGCATGGAGGGAATAGGAATGGGATTCTCAGAACCTAGCTAGCTGAGCAGGAGGCTGTCTAAGCCAGCCAGGAGTGAAATATAAGGTAAAGGAGCTTAGGGCCCAGTTCATCTAAGGTATTTAGACACATAATTCCCATTGAGTTGGGCTTTGGTGCCTGACTGACAGGCCAGAAGAAGGAGACTCCCACTGCTCAGGCTTCTCAGCTGTGACCCCTCTCATGGAGTTAGGTGTTTAAACCAGATCAGCCGTTTCTCAAGAAAAAAAAACCCACTAGAGAGGACTCCCTTTAATTACTACAATTAGTCCTGTGGTCAGGGCACTCATTCGGAATACTAGAGATCTGTTTCAAATACCTTGTCAGCCTGATTTGGAGCAGGGCTCCCATATTTTAGGTGAGCTCTCTAAACACAGAGATATTGGGTATTATTATATTGTAGAGTTCTTTCAATCTCTCCTGTTAGAGCTGGTCCACTGTGTATTAAAAATTAATTACTCATTAGGCCAGAGAGAGGGTGCAGTTGGTTGACTCTATAGCATGGTGGTTGGCCCACTCACATAGGATGTGAATGACTCAGGTTCAAATCCCTGCTCCAATAGGCATTTAATTATGTATACAAAGTGGAACAGCTCCTACAGAAAAGACTGAGAAATATTTTTTTTATACAAAATTCAGTTTGTTATCCAGAGTCTTTTAACAGTGACAACACCAGCTTGATAGTCCAGCTACCTCTGTGACTAAATAGGACTGGAAGTAAAGAGCCTCAAGTGTAGTTCAAAATTCCAAAGGGCTGATGCAGCGTTATTTGAAGTCAAGGGGTGGAATTAACCTCTTGCATACAGGTGATGGTCTTAGAGGTTGTCAGAATATGCTTTAATCACTTAAAAAATCCGACTGGCGCCTGTAGGGGAATCTAAAGCAAATTACACCAGTTCATCCAATTTCTTATAAAATCCCAAGGGCCATTACATTCTGAACTTCTGGATGCTTAACTGAACCTTTTGACATTTGCCTATTACTAATCTTTGGTCTATCTAATCATGTCCTTCTATGTTTATCCACAGCCTGAAATACATACAAGAAACAAGCCACATTCTTCTTAGGAGCTAATGTGTCTTATAAAATTCACTGTTCTGTCCCACACATTTTTATGACAACATTTTTTTAATAAACTTTGTGGATTGAATCCCAGCCCTATGAAAGTCAAAGGCTATAGTGGGGCCAGGATTTCATGCTGTGTGTCTATGCCTATTCCAAAAAAAGTTTGAGGTTTAGATTGTAATTTGAAAATGAGTCATAATTTCAAACTCATGCTTGAAAGATTTACAAGCATCCCTCTATGCAGGAACAAAAAACCTCACACTTGCATTTAAAAAACTACAAGGGTGTACCCAGGCAAACATGTTTGCAGGCAACCACTTGTTTTGGCTTTCAAATGGTTATTTGGGAATGCAAATGTAGATTTACACAAATTTTGTACAGGCCGTTTAAAAGACTCCTCTAAAGTGTTGGCTATAAAAATCTAGAAAATAAAAAAAGTATATGTTACTAACTTATCCCTTTTATATGAGAGGAATGATAACAAAAGTGTAATCAATTATATGTTAAAATTATGCCTATTTGAAATGTATTATGATACTTTCTGTTAGACAAATATCTTTTGATTACTAAATACCACTTTCTTTGTCGTTCTCTCATTTTTTGCCTAAGGTCTTATCTTTCCTACTTTTGAAAAAAGATCATCTAGCCAGAAACTTCTGAACAACATACTAAACAACACTACCCCAACCTAAACAAGTCACTTGGGTAGACGGAAAGAGGGAAAAAAACATTATAATTCAATGCAGTCTGACAGATTTCCGTTCAAAGAATGGTTGCAGGCGATTTCCTTAATTAAGAAAATCTCTATATGCCATAGATTTGGGGGTTCTCATGTCTTTTGAATTATTTTTTTTCTCCTGTTGTATATGCAAATATTTTAAATTTATAATGGTAATATTAATTAACAATTCTAAACATGATCATGATACTTATAATTTGGGACTGCTACTATAAGTGGTCTTTGAATTTTGTCCCATACAAATTGAAAAGTTTGTCAATGTACAAAGGTTCTTTATTGAAATCTTTCCAATTATGTATTCTTGCCCATCACTTCAATACCAGACTTAATTCTAATATTTCATTATTCTTAAGGTATTCCATTACAGGAAGATTTATTAATTATTATTATCAATTATTTTCAAAGATGAGTTGCTATTTCCAGCCAAGTTTTTTTTTTTTTTTTTTTTTTTGAAGTCAGAATATTTACACTGTAAACACAGTGTCTTCTTCCTCAACAGATCGGGTCTCGGGGGGTTATTCCAGCTCATATCCATTTACTTTATTTAACATAAGAAGTATTAGTTCTGTTAGCACTACAGGGACAATAGAGCTATGGTAAAGTGAACTGGCTTTTATTCTGACCACACCTCACCATCAGAATTGTCAGCATAGGGTCAGTGCATCTGCAATATGGAGAAAGCCTATGAAGGGTAGAGGAACCTCTGTGCAATTTCCTAGCTTAGTGAAAGAAGGGAGAATCTGCTCCTCTAGGAGTGGCCAGAGATGTTGGCCTTATCATCCTGTACATCTGTGTGGCTACTACAAGTCTTAGGAGACAGGCCATCAACCTGGAGGCCAAATACTTCCAAATTCAACCTATCTCCCCCAGTTCCCTGCCCGTGCGGTTCACTTAATGTCATACTATCAGAACCTCCCCAGGCAGCCACTGGCCATTTAATGGCATCACAGAGGGGAAGCATATCGAAAGTAATGCTGTCTCAGTCAGTATTAATTTAGGCAGTGAATCTCCATACTGTGTGTGCAGGGGGATGGAGGAATTAGATGGAGGAAAGGGGGAAGGACCAGTTTTTTTTTTTAATTTATTTTTAAATTTATTTTTATAGTTCTGAAGGGTTTTTCTGCTCCAGGCAAACATCCTTTCCCCCTAGCCAACCATCAACCACACCAAACAGAACCTGCATTTTTTTAGTGCCCTAAGTGACTAGCCATATTCCCTTGTATTTTAGAGATAGCCTGGCAGTGTGGAGGGCAGGTATAATGCTAACTGTCATCCTAAATCTATCCTTCAGTGTTGCACCCTCCACTATCGCACCCATCTGCTGGATTTCCATCTCTTCTGCTGCTTCATATCCAGCCCTCACCACAACCACAACAGTAGTCTTCCCAGTGCTGTAAGGCAATGCTTAAGGCAGATCTAGAGAATTGCCTTTTGTCTCCTTTCCTAGTTTGGGGGTACAAGGACTGTAGTGTAGACTCTTCTCACCCTTATCTAAGCCTTTATACCATGCCCATCACAAGAATGTGGTCACACAGTATCTGAACCGAGGGGAAGGAGTTTACAGTGGATCTCACACACTCATTCAGGCCTGGGGAGAAGAGGTGCAGCAACAGATCTGCTTTTCCATCTACCCAGGGCCTAAGGATTTGTAATCCTCTTAACCAGCACCCCCCTTCTTCGTTCCACCTTCTCATCTCCCTTTTCTGGCTCCCTATTTTGCTGCACTGAGTAGGGAATTAATGAGCAAAAGAAGCACTGAGACAGGAGAAGGAGCTATTTGATGCCCATCTGAGGAGAAGGATCAGTCTTGAATCCTACTCTACACTAGCTGTACGCAGATCTGTTCCTCAGGATACAATACAGGAGCCTGAAGCCTGCCCTGTCTTACTTCAGCTGACAATATCCTCAAATAGCTGATATTAGCCGGGCACAGACAACCCCTGCCTACCTCCTGTTCCCCAAGTATGTCTCCTATGCCACAGATGAGAAGGTGATATAGTAACTGATACAACATCTCTATGCTCCTCCCACACATGGCCAGCTACACTGCACAACTTTGTGCTAGCAGTGTGAAGTACCACAGTCACCCCACAGTGCAGAATTTAGGCCACTAAAATCCCATGTTTTATTCAAGGGATTATGTTTCCTATACCTGTATGATCAGACTAACATATACTACAGCATTGCCATCTACAATAAATAAATAAAGCAAAACAAAAAACTATGTTACTCGGTATGCAGTAGAGTTGAAATACATGGTCCACATATACTTTAGTCCACAGAACCATATATTCAATATACTTCACAAGACAAAACAGATCAATCATTCCAATTCTATTCTAAAAAAATTTGTGAGGTCCACTAAATCATCACAGTGCAAGATGACAGTGCAGTCATAGAGATCTGACATAATGTGTCTTGGGGCTAGGTTCTTTCTGAAATCTTTTAACATTTTTAATAAACAATGTATAAAATCAACAGCACATTGCAAAACAAAACATGGAACAACTTTAAGACTGGGTTGGTTGGATAAACTGGAGGTGGTGACAGTGGGTGATGAAGGGGACTTTAGAGGATCATCTTGACTCTAGAGACCAATGAGTTTTGAGAAATATAAGGAGAAGCAAAAAGCCATTTTGGTACCCATTTTCTGAGAAAACCTCTTGAAGGGTAAGGGGAACTCATGAAATTTTGGATCCTGGCTTTTACTGGAAACCAGCAACTCAGTTGAAGCCTGTATCTTTGGGAGAAAATCTAATTTATTAAATAGGCAAGGTAACCATTAATAAGTGTAGACCTAGGATTGCATTTTATATTTTGTTTTACATGTGTAGCCATTCTGTTTTCATTTATTATCTTTATTATCAAAAGTAAAATCTCTTAAAATTTAACTTTTGATAATAAACTTACTTGATTTACTATAAATATATTTCAGTGCTGTGGTGTTGTAAAGGACCTGATTCTGAGTTGTACCAGTCAAGCTGTGTGTGTTTATATTGTTCCCTTGGGAATAGCAAACCTGGTCATTACTGTGTGTTCAGTGACAGGGGCTGGACACAACCCGGGGATGCTTCAGAGGAACCTGAGGACCGGCATGCACTAAGTGTTAACCTGCAAGGCAAAGTGAGGATCAGCAAAGCCCTGTGTAGATTGCTTGAGAGGCTAACAGGTTGTGGGTGTCAGGGATCTGACACCCAGTTTAGCACTAACATGGCTCTTTCATTGAGGCCGGGTGATAACGTGGTGACTCACTTTCCTGGGCACCCCCAAAAAAGTGACACACTCTGTAGCTTTAAAATTTCTTATTATAAGGACCCTTAGTCATGGACCAGGACCCCATTGTGACAGGTGCTGTACAAACACAGAACAAAAGATGGAATTTGTATTACAATAACACCTAGATGTGCCTCTGTGCTAGGCTCTATATTGGGTCGGGCAAACTTTTTGGCTTCCAAAATTGTATGGAGGGCTGGTTAGGGGAGGCTGTGCCTCCCCAACCAACCTGGCATGGCCCGGCCCTCCGCTTCCTATCTGACCCCCCCTGCTTCTCACCCCCTGAGACTCCTGCCCCATCCAACCCCCCGGTTCCCTGTCCCCTGACCGCCCCCGGAGCTCCTGCCCCGACTTCCCTCCATTGCCCCATCCAACCCCTCCTCTCATTCCTGACTGCCCCCTGGGATCCTTGCCCCATCCAACCACCCCTTCTCCCTGGCTGCCCCCCGCTGCCTCATCCAACCCCCTTCTCCTTCCTGACTGCCCCCCCCGGGACCTCTGCCCCCATTCAACCCCAACCTGTTCCCTGCCCTCTGACCGCCCCGACCCCTATCCACACCCCCGCCCCCTGACCACCACCCCGACCTCCCCTGCCCTCTATCCAACCCACCCTGCTCCCTGCCCCTTTACCGCACTGCAAGGAGCATTGGTGGATGGCGGCACTACAGCTGTGCCGCCCAGAGCACCAGGACAGGCAGCCATGCCACCCAGCTGGAGTCAGCCACGCCACCGCGCAGCACAGAGCACCAGGTCAGGCCGTGGCTCTGAGGCTGCACTGACCAGCAAGAGCTCGCAGCCCTGTCGCCCAGAGCATTGCACTCGCAGCGCAGTGAACTGAGGCTGCGGGGAAGGGGGAACAGCAGGGGAGGGGCCGGGGGTTAGCCTCCCGGGCCAGGAGCTCAGGGGCGGGGCAGGAGGGTCCCGTGGGCCGGATGTGGCCCGTGGGACGTAGTTTGCCCACCTCTGCTCTATATCAAGATATAGTGAGAGACAGTCCCTCCCCCAAACACTTACAATCTAAATAGACAAGAAATCAAAGGATGGGAGAGGAAACAGAAGGAAAATGACTTGCCCTAGCAGAGGCATGACTGAAACATAGGTCTGCTGACTTGCAATCTAGAACCTCATCCACTGGACCGTGCTACTCATTCTCTGAGCTTTTTCAAACTTCCCAGAAAAATTCTACCCTGGGGACTGAGATGTGGCTAATAAAAATTCCAAGGGACGCATTTCTTTTTCAGGCAATCATAGCAGGGTATGTCTGAAAAGAAAGCCCATTCTGTAACATGCTGGGCACTTCTGTGAGCTGCTAGGTGCACTCTACTCCCAATTAAGATTTTAGGGTCCCTAGCACCTTAGAGGAGTGCTAGCAGGTTATTGAAGTGAGCTCACAGTGAGAAGCTAGTTTTGTCCCTAACTATGGCACAGCTACTGCTGGTTCATAATTTAAAGGCACAGTGGAAATTGCTTTGTTGTCTATTCAGGGCTACTATATGAAATAAAAATCAACATAACTCATCGGCCAAACATAATAAAAAAACAACCATTATAGCTTTCAGCAAACAATGCCAAGCTGGTTCCTGGACTAAAGAAATATGAGTACAGGCTGACAGACACTAAGCCAGAATATACTGTAGCTTTGGACAAAATGGTTAAGATGGGTTTAAATGAAGCACACGAAATCTCTAATGGCATATATCACATCAAAGCTTTTGATTTTTAGCATCCTAGAAATAATAGAACAAGGACATCATCGGAAATTAAAGGAAAAGTAACTCCAAGCAGATGTCAGGAAGCACTTTTTCATTAAAAAGATCAGAAATCTGTGGAACAGCCTACCAGGCAATATTGTTAAAGCAAAACCACTGGAGCCATTCAAAAGACAATTACATTCGATGGCCTCCTGAGGGGACTGGAACTCTCAAAGAGCAATAAGTTCTCTGAGTCTGAGGAGGCTACAAGTCCTAAACTTCATTCCAATAAAACTTGGATTGTGTTAAGTTGCTATGAAGATCTGAGATGCATACCAAGTTAACATAAAGGTCATTTTCAGCAATAGAATTGTTGGCTACTATAGTACGGTCTATCAATAAGTGTCAGTGCTAGATGGATTAACCTGGCCTGGATAAATTTGGGTTCCTTTTAACAAGTGGAAACTTAAAGGCCCACATGGTGAGCCTGGTATAGGACTATCTATCCAATTTAATACCTTAATAAAAATGTGCTAATTACCCCCATCCCCATTTCCTTTCCTACTTCAAATCCTGCTGCTGATGGGTGATTGATGAAAGAGAGATCACCAGAGAGATCTTTCTGGAATGCATGGGGCAAAAACAGTAATGCATCAGTGACAGGAATTTTATTTATGAATAGGAAAAAAACAGAATAAAATATACAAAGCTATGCCCCTTCACACCAGTATTTGCCTTCTTGTTTGCTGTATCACCGCAACTCCACTTCCTTCCCCTCAATGGTCTTTCATCATTTTGTTTTGTTCTCAAGGTAACTTAGAATGTAAATTTCTTCTTTTATTCACCTGTAAATTGCCAGGCCCATCTGATATCCTGAAAATAAGTAATGAAATGCACAGCAGTTTTATAGAGGCAGAAGCCACACAAGGGAAGAAAACACCAATTTTTTAGTATCGCACTTTCCTACATGGGTCTGCTGAAGGGAAGTTCAATTTCTTGAGATAAATTTCCATTTTCATCATAAAGGGAACTAACTTTCATCAAGGAACTCCCCTCTCCAAAATTATCCCATCTTTGGAAAATTGCCAACATTCTTCAGAATACAGTTGTTCCCTTGAAATAACAGCTGTCATACACTCCATTAAATTCCGCTACCTGAATATAAATTAAATATGGATCATTTGGGGAGTAAGAGGATGGTTTTGTTTGTTTTATAATCCTTTTAATTAAGGAGGCACAAACTGTAAAGCGTATGGAAAGTATTTATACTGAAGTTCTGCCACAATCAGAAATCAAAATCCTTATTAGGCTTATTCCTGAGTTAGCTTGGATTAGTTTTAGTCACTCCCTGGTATATGAAATGGAATAAAAATGTGCCTTCTGGGTACATAAATATGATACAGGGTAACATTTTTGAAATCTACACACAAATGTTGTACTATTTTAACTATACTAATATACAATAGTTGAAGCTGGAAAAAAAGAAAAACCACAGTTATATTGGTACCAAGGAGCTTAAAACATTGTAGCTAATCCCATAAGGAAGGGAAACCAGCTACACCAGTGTAGGGTGCCTTTATCCTGGACGCAGTGTGGCCTAGTTGATACAGCACTGGACTGGAGCGATTATTTATTATTATTACTTTGTTTTTAAAAAAATCACATCCCTAACCAAAATAGTTATACAAGTTCAAAGTGTGTGTGTACCAGGCCTAGAATGTCATTTTCACTCAGCAGCAGCCAGGGCATGCAGCTCAGCTATGCAGACTGCCTCAGGGCCAGGAACCTCAGGGCTTCTTGCCACAGAACAGATTTTTTTTTAGCCCGGATCATTGTGAATAAAGCAAAGGAGGAACTTGAATCTGAGTTGCCCATATCTGAGCCCTGTTCCCTATCCACCAGCCTACAGAGTGAGAGAGTTAGGGTTTTTTTTCTCCCACCAATAATAATAATTAATGGAGATATCCCATCTCCTAGAAGTGGAAGGGACCTTGAAAGGTCATCAAATCCAGCCCCCTGCCTTCACTAGCAGGATCAAGTACTGGTTTTGCCCCAGCTCCCCAAGCAGCCCCCCTCAAGGATTGAACTCATAACCTAGGGTTTAGCAGGCCAATGCTCAAACCACTGAGCTATCCCTCCCCCGAGAAGGGCCCAAAGAGCCCTGGGCCTGAAAAAAACTTAATCCAAACCAATAAATCTCTGCAAAAGACTTCGAACGAACACCAAATGTTCCAACCAACTCTATATACAATAGACCTATTGAAAGGTGGCAAAGCAGCTGTACCTGGGGAGGCACTGGGCCTCCATGAGCCTAAGTGCCTCTAATAGCTCATGCTGAGGCAGTGCCACTAATGCACAATTTTATCCAAAGGCCACACTGAACTACAGGTTTATATACTCTTACAAACTCTTAAATGCTGGGGATCAAAATATACATGCTCTGCTTCAATACTCCTCCGTAAATAGCGTGGTCAGAAAGATCAATGACACTATCAAAAGGTATAAACAATGCGGTTTATAGTAAAGGTTGTCATGTTGATGCACCAGCTGAACTGCGGACAATTTTGTAAATGGCTTTACTCCCATAAAACGATATTGCTTCCAATCTAAATACTGACTTTAAATTATGAAGTCAAAAGATTTGTAATGACAAAGCCAATAGAAGTCATTTGGGCTCCCAGAGCATATATTTTGTACATACTAACATAATGGGATTTTGTGAAATAGAAACATTGTACATAATTCAAGGACACTGTAAAATTCCTAATTACTCAGGCAAGTGAACTGGCATTAATATTGACAAAGTAAGGACTACACCATGACATGCCTGTACAGGGTAACACAAAACCCTTTTCTCTGTGGGCCACCTGGATCTGGGGACTGGGCACCCCACTGCAATATTCAAGGAACTATCCTGAGATTGTTATTTACCTACATACTCATGTCATTGCTGTAAGCCGCAGATTGCCTGGTGAGTAATTGCTACAGATTGCAGGGGGGTGGGGGGAGGGGAGGCCTCTGTGAATGTGGAGGATGGAGATATGGGAAGGGGAATGAGGAGAATTACTGAAAATGGATCATGTGGGAGAGCCAGCTCTTGGCTGGGAATGGGCATCCAGGCAATTTCTTGGTAGCTGGTCCCAGTGCTTCCCCCTTCAAAGGTTGATGCCCTGTGTGTTGATGTCCCCCTTCCCCCACCCTGGTTCAGTGCCTTGTCCCGTTCTCCACCCCACCCCACCTCCCTCTCACAGGTATCTCTGCCTAGATCAATGGTGACTGGAAGCAGGGAGAGGAAAGTTATTCCTACCTGCTCTCTGTTGGCCAGACTGATTTCATGCACCATGGCAGCCACTCCAGTCCCTCCTCCCACTCTCACCTCCGCCTTTCCCATCCAAGCCCCACCGTGCATGCACTTGGGAGTGGAACATGGCCTGGTACTGCTCTTGCATCCACGAGATATTGGGAGAGAGGTGCAGTAATCATGGAGGGGAAGACACATACATCACCCCCTCCCCCGCAATATTTACATTTTGAGATCGGTAGCTCCCTGCACCTAACCACCAGTTCCGCAGCGCCTGCTACGCAAGGTTCATTTTACATTGTTCTGCAGGAAGACAGATAAGACACCAGAAATGTGATTTCACTGGGCTGCAGCTTTATTAGATAATACATCTTGGAACTGTCCAGCAGTAACTCATCCAGTGCAGCTATCCTTCCTTGGTAATCCACATCTGCTGGTGTAGGAGCTGCCATCAGCCCCCCTGCCCCGCCCTCTCCATTCCACTTGACCCCAGCACTGTTCCTAGGACCTGACTACTCCGCCCTCATATGAAGATCAAGGGCATGGGGAAGAGGAGATTGACCACTTGAAGTATGAAACATTAGGAGTCTCATCTCTATTAACCAATTCCTTTAGGAGATGCCGTCTCCTAATCCAACCTAACCTACCCACTGGATCCCTGGGATGCTACGAGGAAGGTGAATAAACCCTACAAAGCCCAGGCTTATCTGGCAGAAACAGAATTATTCCTTCCCAGCCCCAAAAAGACAACATGATGCCCGCAGCAAGGCCACAAAATCCAGTCCTACACTAATGGTAACAGGGTGGAGGTGGGAGCTTTTCTCCCAGCACAGAATAGCAGCCCCCAAGCAGGAGGACTGGTTTAGAAATCCTCTCCTTTGGTATGCAGGAACCAATAGGCTTATGTAGCACCCTTTTGTCCAGCCAATCAGGCACAGAGTCCCCGTCCTTCAGTCCACCAGGAGTCTGAGTGTCCACAAGGAGGGGAGGGGAGATGCGATCATTAAAGCTTTTCTTTCCTCTCCTGGTCCAGACAAAGCTGCCCAACCTCTGAGGCTGCTGAAGGACTCTGCAGCACCGTATGATCTAATTTCTTGTTCCTTGTTTCCAGGGCACCTTTATAACACTCTAGGAAGGAATCTGTTTTGACTGACACAGCTAGTATCACTGACTTTAATCCTTCTTATGTCTACAGTAGCTCTTGCTCTTTAACTCACAAGGTGGGAGGACTTAACATTAGGTCCTTCATGTTGATCAGCTACATCACTCGTTTATCATGCAGTGAAAAAGTTAATAAGTTATAACTAGAACTTTCATAAATAAACTTGTGATTTTTCTAGACTATTTATGAGGTTCAGCAATATTTTTTGCAAAATACAGAAATCATCAAACACAAAACAGCAACTGCTACATACAAGCAATTCTTTGTGGGAAATGCTAATTATTTATTTTCAGAGAATGCTGGGTATTTTGTTTTATCTTAATATAAGAGACTTTTAGCTTTCTTGAAGTGCAGGAATTGTGCCTTTTTAGACTCATCTAATTGTTCAGTGAGTATGTGGCTGACTGTAGGAGTTCTTTGATCTCTTTATATATGTCAGCAAATAGTTATTTACATAGTACATCTAAGCAGAAAACAGCAATAGCATATCAAGCAGGCCTTTCTTTCTAAATAGGGAAACTCTGACTTTCATTACACAAAAGGTGATGTAAAATTTGCACGTGCAGTGGATGTCTGAATTGTAGTTTCCCTATGCATGTGCACCAGGCATATTACTTATGTCAAAGTCAACCTTCACCATTGTAGCTTTAAAATTAATTCGGGGTGCAAAATTCACTTGTCACTAATAAGATGTTCATTTTTTGGTGACATCTAAATTAAGAAGATGATTGGTCAGACACACATAGAGGATTTATGTTTTATTAATACCATGATCTATATAAGCAAATTCTCAGAACTAGAAAAACAAGATAAAAATAACAACAGAATCCGCACCACATATACTCACAACTCCATGGGACTGTGGGTTCTCCCGTTAAGATGACATTAAGCATAGACCTGTTATGCTGAAGTCCTGCTCATAGTTGGTTTGATTCCCTTTCTATGCACCTATTCCTTACACCAACATAAGAACATAAGAATGGACATACTGGGTCAAACCAATGGTAAACCTAGCCAAGTATCCTGTCTTCTGAAATTGACAAATGCCAGATGCTTCAAAAGGAATGAACAGAACAGGGCAATCATCAAGTGATCCACCCCGGTCATCCAGTCCCAGCATCTGGCAGTCAGACACTTAGGACCACTCAGAGCATGGAGTTGCATTACTGACCATATTGGTGAATAGCCATTGTTGGACCTGTCCTCCATGAACTTATCTAATTCTTTTGTTAAATCCAGTTATAGTTTCAGCCTTCATGACATGGCAATGAGTTCCACAAGTTGACTGTGCATTGTGTGAAGAAGTATGTCATTTTGTCTGTTTTAAACCTGCTGACTTTTAATTTCATTGGGTGACTGCTGGTTCCATTTTATATGAAGAGGTAAATAACACTTTCTTATTCACTTTCTCCACACCATTCATGATTTTATAGACCTCTATTATATCCCCCCTTAGTCATTTATTTTCCAAGATGAACAGTCCCAGTCTTTTTAATCTCTCCTCATATGAAAACTGTTCCATACCCTATATCATTTTTGTTGCCCTTCTCTGTACCATTTCCATTCCTAATACACCTTTTTTGAGATGGGGTGACCAGAACTCCATGCAATATTCAAAGTATGGGTGTACCATGGATTATATGGTAGCATTATGATATTTACTATCTTATTATTTACCCATTTCTTAATGGTTTCTGACATTGTTAGCTTTTTTGACTCCTGCTGTACATTGAATGGATGTTTTCAGAGTACTATCCACAATGACTCCAAGATCCCTTTCTTGAGTGGTATCAGCTAATTTAGACCCCTCACTTTGTATGTATAGTTGGGATTATATTTTCTAATGTGCATTACTTTGCATTTATCAACATTGCATTTCATCTGCCATTTTGTTGCCCCGTCAATCGGTTTTGTGAGGTCCCTTTGTAACTCTTTGCAGTCAGCTTTGGACTTAACTATCTTGAGTAATTATGTATCTTCTCCAAACTTTGCCATCTGACTATTTACCCCTTTCTACAGATCATTTATGAATATGATGATCCCAGTACAGACCCCTTGGGAAGACGGCTGTTTACCTCTCTCCATTCTGAAAACTGACCATTTATTCCTCCCTTTGTTTCCTGTCTTTTAACCAGAGAGGACCTTCCCTCTTATCCCCTGACTGCTTACTTTGCTTAAGATCCGTCAGTGAAGTGAAGTGAAGATCCGTCAGCCTTGTCAAAGGCTTTCTGAAAATCCAAGTACACTATATCCACTGGATAACCCTTGTCCACATGTTTATTGACCCCCACAAAGAATTCTAATATATTGATATCTTTACAAATGTTGTATTGACTCTATCCCAATGGATCATGTTCATCTATATGTCTGATAATTCTGTTCTTTACCATAGTTTCAACCAATTTTCTAGGTGCTGAAGTTAGGCTTACTAGCCTGTAATTACTAGGATCATCTCAGGAGCCTTTTTTAAAATTAGCATCTCATTAGCTATCCTCCAGTTAGCAGGTACAGTAGCATGACCTACTCTGTCATTCCTATATATTTTGTACCTGGTATTATAGTATCTCATTAACTGTCATCATTCCACCAAGTTTCTGTTATGCCTATTATGTCAATATCCTCATTTAATACTTGGCATTCAAGTTCACACCTATTTCTGAGACCCAGTTGATTAAGTCTTGGCCTCTTGTCCATATTTGCCATTCCTGCTATCCATTTGTGGGGGTTCCAACAACTGTCATAAGTACTTGTGTAGATAGAATGTTCTCTATGCAATGAAGTTAAGAAAGTCTGGCTAAATAAAGCCATACAGTCTACACAGCTTATGACAAAATATATATTGTTAATTCTTCTGACCCCAAGTTATTTACTAATACTAACTTGTATTCGTCCTAATGTGCCCTTATGGTAACTGTTACTACCACTAGTCCTCAAGGTAAATACTAGGCTTCAGGCTTACTCCGAAGCCCATTTTAAAATAAACTTTGAGTTTCTTTCCTTATTCCTACTTGCATCATAATTTTACTTTCATTGGCAATAATTTAGAAAGCATCTTAACTCTTTCTAAGATATATGGTATATGATTATTTACCTGGTCACACAAGCTGAGGTCAGGGGGCAATGGACAACACCATGGAAAACAGACTTGGGTAAAGAAACTTCAGAAGATTGAAAGTGACCTGGCTTCAGCCTTCTGAATCTGTAACCTCAGAGGAATCTTGATTGGAATAAAGTTAGTTTAGTAAGTTCAGGTGCTGGAAAGACTTTGGCAGAGCAGAAATTCACAATTATTCTACCAAACAAACAAACAAACAAAACAAAGACCACCAATTGGCCACCAAACAATGTGCAAGACAAATAGTTTAATATCCATGTTATATATCTCACTGTTGAGCATGTGTTGCAGATTCCTTCCTCAACACCCCTGTGAATCCACAGAGGGTGTGAGTTGGTATAACCACATTTACCAGCCAGGGCAATAACTAGATCTTGACACCATATCTGAGAGCAATATACCCAGATGGAAATAGTTCCAAGAATGATGTTGTCATACCACTTTGCTAGCTTTTGAGGATAACATCGGACAGTAGAGCAGGAGCTTTGGCAGGCACCTTGCTATTAAGAGGAGTACCTGCAGGCACTCAAGAGGATTCAGTAACAAAATACTTACACATTTCTATCTAGGACAGCATCACTTTGCTTAAGTGGGGAAACAAGATTAATTATAAAGAGATATTGCTGCATATATATATATATATATATATATATATATATATATATATATATATATATATATATATATATATTCCCTTTTCTGTTCTTGAATGTTGTGTTTTAATTAGACTTATTATTAGGGGAGATTTTAGCATGACCTTTAAATGAAATTCAAATACAAGACATAAATCAGAAGTAAGCACATAACAGCATTTCAGAATGAGTAGCAGTGCATGGTATACATTTTGCACGCAGAACATTCAGAAAGCAGAGCTTTTTGTTGTTGTTTTTAACTGTGTTATTTGCATCATTTCATTTATATTTTCTTGGCAAAACAATAAACATAAGCAGTAAATGAATCAAATTAATCTTACTTGCTGAGTAAACAAATGGCTTCTTTGTTTTCCCCATAATATTTGTGCTGTCATTGCCGAAGCTGCGTTTTTTCTCCTTTCTGCTTTTACATTCTGCCTGTTTCAAGGAATCACAGTTCATTTTCCTACGTGAAGAAATAGGTTCTGAAACACTGTCTTTCTAAACTATCTCCAGAACACACTTTCAAGGCAGCTGTCCAAAACACATTCAATGCTTTAGGCAATAACTTATAAACTACCATCAGTCTGGCATTTGAAATAATCACATTTTTGTTATTTTACCTTGCAAATTGTACATTTCATAGCTGTCATTCAGAGAAAAATACCCCAAATTCCAGATAAAACTAATCATTCTGTCATTCCATGTTCAGTGTCACTGTGGAGATGATGGTGACAGATGAAAAGTCTCACAAGGATTGATAACCTTTGCATAGCAAAGCGATAGCAACTTATTTTGTATTGTCAGATAACAGCACCAACTGTAGAAATGAAGAAATCAACATTGGGGCATCGTGAGAAAAGTCCATCACTTGATTTTCATTAGTGAGGAGTAAAGAGGAGTGTGGGAGAAATACCCATACATTTCTGTGTTTGTATGTATATAATATATACATTATACATACAATAATGTTTTTATGTATTATATACATATACAGAAAAGGTGTACACAATATGAATCTGAATTCTAACCTCATACTTACCTACTGGAAAATACATCATACTGTTCCCTGGTGTATGGATATCTAAGAGATGTATACTGATGCTGTTAAGGCTGGGAATAAGATTTTACATTGTAGTGTATGGTATGTATATTTTATTGCTGTGCACATTGGAGGCATATGGGACTCATTTAGAGATGGGACGAGTCTGACAATAAATGTGATGAATATGATGTGCTTAAAGCATGTTACTGAGTGATACCTTAACTGGAAGTTTCCTTGCTTTTAAGAATTTGTGTAAGTGTTCCCCTTAAGCAATATCAACTGGTTGTTAATGATAGTTGGTCTTTGTGGGAATACATATATATCACTGTTGAGATACCCAAAGCTTGCAAATGCAATGTAGCTCATTGTAAGCAAACATTTTTATTCAGCTCCAAACTTATTTTATCTCTCACACTCTCTCTCCTCTTTTGATGATGGTATGTTTCCTTTAAAACTAAATATATATCATCTGGGCTAAAGTTCAAGGATTAACTCAGCAGTTGTTAAGACTCATTGAGAAAACCGGAAGTCACTGAATCTCTGTCACAGAGATTTATTGTATCAGCCGTTTGTGGATGCTATTCTTAAGTTTGCTGTTTGATAACAATGTTTGCCTTTCATGTTAGCTGCAATCTCTCTCAACAATCAGGCAATTTCTCACTTCTGTGCCCAGGAGTTTAGTGTGATTTTTTTTTTAAAGAGTTTCCAGGGCCTAGTCCACTTCCTGGTCCTATTTGGCTAGCATTTCCAAAAATGTCTTCTAGTCTATACTGCTGACTTCCCACTGGTATCGGAATAGGTCTATATTTGGATGGGAGATGTTGAGAAGAAACACATAGATACTAAAAAAAGTGATGATGTGATTAAGTAGGTGAACAATTGTTATATTGCCATCCGTATACTGGAATACAAAATGCCCTAGCATGCTAAAGAGTAACAAAATATTTTTTACATGGAAAATAAATAGTGTACTTTCTGGCCAGCTCTAAGAATTAGCTTCCCCTCTTCAACTGTTGTGTAACACTTAAGGCTGTTAAACAGCTGCAAATTTTCACCTCAGAAATGACTATATTTCAGTAGATGGTGATATAGCTCCTAAATAGGGCATGCAACAAACAAACAAAAATAGAAACCTACCTAAAGCAGACTTTTTAAAGCCTGAAAAAAAAAAGAAGAGACAGAGACACCAGGAAGTCCTCTACAGACTTCATAATTGCAAATCTATTTTACCTAGAGGGTGTTCAGATACTATTGTGACAGGCAGCAATATCAAATCAATAGAGATGAGATAGATTCTAAAACACTTGTGTGCTGGGAGGGCATGCTTACCAGTGGCATCACCTAGTGCTTAGATCATTGGGCCTTCAATTTCCCTCTCCCAAACGCTGGTGCCTCCCATCAGCAACTCCTACAGGACTGGGATAGCCTACCTTTAGGTGGGTGAAGACTTGGCTCTCCAATTTAGGTCACCAATTTAGGTCAACCCCCCTTTTCAGGGTAGCAGTGTCCAATGAAGTAGGGGGCTCTGCGTCCTTGAAACAGGGATGGACCCTCAGTCTGTCTCCTGGCCCCTGGAGGTGGCTTGTCCTTGCCATGAAGCTTTCAGTGTCTCTTGCTATTCATGAGAGTGGAGGAAATGAGGTTTATGTCCTTATATGGGAGGGTGTTTGGTAGGGGATCCTGGACACTCCTACTCCATGAGGCTTTGGCTGTATGAGAGGCTGTCAGGCACCAGCCTCAAGACTGCTTCCCTGGGTCACTTCCTACGATCTACCACCCTCTGCAGCCTCAAAGTCCAACTTAAGCTAGCAAAGGGGGGGAAAGAGTAACTGAACTTTAACATGTCTGAGCTCAGCTGTAGTTGTCAGTGGTGGCTTCTGTGGCAGCTTTGGTCAGGAGCTCTCAGGGTAGATCTTCCCTGTTCCCACATCTGAGGTGTCTGGCTCCTTTTTAAGATGGAGTAGGCTCTACCCGTTTGGGGAGATGAACGCACTTAGGCCCAGAACTGCTACTTACCCAGTGCCGTATTATTGTCTAGGCAGACAAGGTCTAGGCCTAGGGCAGCAAATTTGCAGGGGCAGAAGCTCCCCTCCGTGCCCCGCCCCCCTGCTCCAGCTCACCTCCGCCTCCTCTGCAAGCACGCCGCCGTGTCCTGTTTCTCTCCCCTCCCAGCGCTTGCATCACAAAACAGCTGTTTCGCGGGGCAGGGAGGGAGGGGGAAAGAAGGGGAACGCCACGTACTGGGGGAAGAGGCGGGGCCGGGGGCAGGGCTTTGGGGAAGGGATCCAATAGGGGAAGGGAGGGGGCGGAGTTGGGGTGGGGACTTTGGGGAGGGAGTTGGAATGGGGGCGGGAAAAGGGCGGAGTCGGTTACTGGGAGTGTCCAACCAGCATGTAAAAGAAGCAGTAAGAGATAAAAAGACTTCCTTTAAAAAGTGGAAGTCAAATCCTAGTGAGGCAAATAGAAAGAGTATAAACACTGCCAAATTAAGTGCAAGAATGTAATAAGAAAAGCCAAAGAGGAGTTTGAAGAACGGCTAGCCAAAAACTCCAAAGGTAATAACAAAATGTTTTTTAAGTACATCAGAAGCAGGAAGCCTGCTAAACAACCAGTGAGGCCCCTTGATGATTGAGATACAAAAGAAGCGCTTAAAGACGATAAAGTCATTGCGGAGAAACTAAATGGATTCTTTGCTTCAGTCTTCACGGCTGAGGATGTTAGGGAGATTCCCAAACCTGAGCTGGCTTTTGTAGGTGACAAATCTGAGGAACTGTCACGGATTGAAGTATCATGAGAAGAGGTTTTGGAATTAATTGATAAATTTAAGATTAACAAGTCACCGGGACCAGATGGCATTCACCCAAGAGTTCTGAAAGAACTCAAATGTGAATTTGCGGAACTGTTAACTAAGGTTTGTAACCTGTCCTTTAAATCGGCTTCTGTACCCAATGACTGGAAGTTAGCTAATGTAAAGCCAATATTTAAAAAGGGCTCTAGAGGTGATCCCAGCAATTACAGACCGGTAAGTCTAACGTCTGTACTGGGCAAATTAGTCAAAACAATAGTTAAGAATAAAATTGTCCGACACATAGAAAAACAAACTGTTGAGCAATAGTCAACATGGTTTCTGTAAAGGGAAATCATGTCTTACTAATCTATTAGAATTCATTGAAGGGGTCAACAAACATGTGGACAAGGGGGTCCAGTGGAGATAGTGTACTTAGATTTCCAGAAAGCCTTTGACAAGGTCCCTCATCAAAGGCTCTTATGTAAATTAAGCTGCCATGGGATAAAAGGGAAGGTCCTTTCATGGACTGAGAACTGGTTAAAAGACAGGGAACAAAGGGTAGGAATTAATGGTAAATTCTCAGAATGGACAGGGGTAACTAGTGGTGTTCCCCAAGGGTCAGTCCTCGAACCGATCCTATTCAACTTATTCATAAATGATCTGGAGAAAGGGGTAAACAGTGAGGTGGCAAAGTTTGCAGATGATACTAAACTGCTCAAGATAGTTAAGACCAAAGCAAACTGTGAAGAACTTAAAAAAGATCTCAGAAAACTAAGTGATTGGGAAACAAAATGGCAAATGAAATTTAATGTGGATAAATGTAAAGTAATGCACATTGGAAAAAATAACCCCAACTATACATACAATATGATGGGGGCTAATTTAGCTACAACAAGTCAGGAAAAAGATCTTGGAGTCATCATGGATAGTTCTCTGAAAATGTCCACGCAGTGTGCAGAGGCGGTCAAAAAAGCAAAGAGGATGTTAGGAATCATTAAAAAGGGGATGGATAATAAGACTGAGAATATATTATTGCCCTTATATAAATCGATGGTATGCCCTCATCTCGAATAGTGCGTAGATGTGGTCTCCTCATCTTAAAAAAGATATACTGGCACTAGAAAAGGTTCAGAAAAGGGCAACTAAAATGATTAAGGATTTGGAACGGGTCCCATATAAGGAGAGATTAAAGAGGCTAGGACTCTTCATCTTGGAAAAGAGGAGACTAAGGGGGGATATGATAGAGGTATATAAAATCATGAGTGATGTGGAGAAAGTAGATAAGGAAAAATGTCAACTTAATAATCCAAACAGAGGTTGTACCTAGGACATATTCTTTATTCAGTTGTGCAACAACAATCAAAACTCCATCAGGTGAAATTCCTGGGCTATTAGCACACCTTGAGATTAAAAACCAATTTAAAAAACCCCATAATCTATTAAGCTATTAATATACGTAAGTAGTGTCTGTTTTAACCTATTTTAAACAAGAGTGAAAACTCTTTAATTACATGAGAAGATACACTTTTTAAGTCATTAGAAGTACAGTAGTCAGCCATCAATATAGTAAGTATTTACCCATAAGTAGTCACAAAGAAAGAAATTCTGTGGAGGAGCTATTTTTCAGTGGTGACCATTGTAATATGTAATTTTAATGGTGAATCTGAAGTGGTTTTGTTGAACACGGGCTCAAGGGCATCCAACCAAGTGTTTAAGTGACCTAAGTACTGAAGGTTACCTCTGAACCTAAAGTATTCCCCGACTAGAAGACTTCGGGCTTGGTATTCACCTTTGGCAGATTACTAAGGTATCAGTCTGTAATAACAATTGAACAAGGGACCCCCTGATATTAGTAGTGTAGGCTACTACTTAACAACTAACATTTATATACTATTTTATCCAGAAAAATAGATTATTAAACCACCCTCCTCTAGAACTCAAGGAGGTAAGTACAGTGGCGGATTAATAATTTTGCCGCCCCTAGGCCAGGAAATAATTTCCGCCCTGGACAATCAGAGTGCATGTTCATCCTACTACCCCATCAACTATTAGCATTAATGACCTTCAATCAATGTTTCTCTCCTGCTTCCCCTTTAAATTATGATAAGTTCTATGTGTTAGATAAGTGTATACGGATGAAAACTCATGCTCCAAGGAGGTTTGTGTGCCCTTGATGGAAGTTGTTATGGATCTTTTAAGGTTAACATGATGCTTTTAAAGCAGGTGGTTCCCAATATTTAGTTCTCTTTTCCTCTTCTCTTCATGCACCTCTGAGTATGCCATGTTGTTCTACTTCCTCAGTGGTACTTGTCATTTGTGTAACATACACAAAAAGCTGGCTTGCCTTCCAGGATGTTGTGGATCTCAGCATTGTTTGATTTAGCTTTGGGAGAAATGCTGCTTGCCTTTCTCTTCCTGATGCCTCACTATTGAAAACGAAAGTTCCTGGAGCTTACTACTTGCTGTCACACTATAATGCCAAAGCACGAAAAATATTCCTTTCAGTACTGCAGTATGGTGGAACAGGTATCAACATTCATGGAATGTGTCAGGAATTTTACACGGAAACTTTGTAGGTGACTCCTCTGCAGATTTCATCAGACTATTTCTGAAGCCAGTGTAGCACACACCTAACTTTGCAGAATTCGTCTTACCATTATATCTAGGACACAATTGTGTCTGACTAGATACAGCTTTTTGCTGCCTTTACATTATTAAGCAGTAATATGGCCCAGTGAATGTGTTTTTCACACCAAACACAAGCCCTTTGTTTTCACGGCATAAGTGTAGCAATTTAATTCTACCAACAATATACTTTCCAAATTCCATGACATGACTCAGACATTTGGGCCAAGGAAATAGGTGAAATGGGCCAAAACGACAGAAAACAGTTCACAAATGAAAACTTTTCTTCTTATATATGCAGTATTTACCGGATGCCATTAGTCACAACTGCAGCTAGTGCACAGTGCATTTCACTTTCTAGTCTTAGTAATCATGAAAGTCATGCATTAGACTTCTGCCAATTAGATGAGTTTGGCTCCCTTCTGAAGCTCACCTGAATATAAAAGAGGAAGAAAGATCCAATTGTAATGGAAACCAGGAAGCAATCCTCTCCTGCCCCCCTCTCCTCCTCCCCAAAAGCACCATCCCATGTAACCTTTGCTTTCTCAGTGAAAATAAATAAATTAGCATTAAGTTGAAGCTGTCATTGGAGCAGATGTGGCTAATGCCAGCAAGGGTATGTCTATAGTCCAGTTAGACACACGTGGCTGGCCTGTGCTCGGGCTAAGGGACTGTTTAATTGTTGTGTAGACGTTCAGGCTCGGGTTGCAGCCCCAGCTCTGGGACCCTCCCACTTCACAGAGTCCTAGATCCCAGGCTTCAGCCTGAGCCCAAACATCTACACCGCAATTAAACAGCCCTACGAGCCGGAGTTAGCTGGCACAAGCTAGCCGCGGCTCTTTAATTGCAGCGTAGACATACCCCCAAGAGTTGTGATCATGTGATTATGACTGAATTTTTGGACCTGATTCTGATATCCTTTAAACCAACATAATACCGTTGGTTCAAATGAATGACTTTAAACACTTGTGTAAGAGAAATCAGTGTAAAACGGGTATAAGAGAAATCAAAATCAAGCCAGCTGGGACTGTGCTATTCCATTCCATGCTCAAGCTTTGCCCAGTGCAATTTTTAACAGACACTAGTTTGCAGAGACATATTTGTTTGTCTTAAGCTCACTGTACGGTGAGAGCCTATTTGCAAAAGTGTTACCATATTAAACCATCTTTCTAACTTAGTGGCTGACACGCTATTGCAATAAGCTGCATCATACAGGTGAATTTTAAAATTAAAGCACAATAAAGGAACACTATAAAAGAGACATTTTCTCTTTATACATCATACTATGTCCGCCACTTTCATATTCTGCTTGCAAAAATGAGATACATAAACAAGGTAATTGTATTTTAATACAACATATTTACAAATGTGAGATGTTAGAAATGTCTTCTATCATTTCTTCCCTTGGTTAGTGATAAAAATTATCTATTCATTGGGAGAGAATTGGAGCTATTCGTTAAAAACCCTACTGTGTAAATTGGTATTTAGGTATTTATTGAAAAGTGGATTTTTGACACAGTGGTCCATTATAGTTTCTACAGAACGTTTAACGTCGCTCTCTTATAAATCCTGCTTAATTTCTGGTTCATTGGCCTGATACATAGCACCATTAGAGTCCATTGTATCTATCCTGCAGTCACAAAAACACATTAAGGACCGGTATCTGATTTTCAGTGTATAATGGTATAAGTCATGTGTCCTGATGAATTAGCTTCTGTGTGCACACATGCATGCATAGTAATTGAGTTTTTAAGCTATGGTCTCTCTCTTTTCTTCTGTGATCAGAATTGAGCCTTAAGTCTGTGTGATAAAGAACCCTTATGGGTTTTTTTATTTATCTTTGGGGGGGCTGAAAAAGTTACTGTGCCTATGTAGCAATTTATCTTTTACGCATTAAGAACTCAGATGAGGCGGTTAAATTTTTAGTACTTTGGAAATTGACTGGATTGAAATCACTCAAGACTGAAATGCTTTCTTTAACAAAAGCCCAAGTAAAGCATGGGCAGCCATAGTTCACACACTGCCTTGCTAATGTGCCTGAGCTGTGGTGTGAGAGGTGACTTCAGGGTCTGTGCTTATACAGCCTTCGGCCTCTCTGCTGAGAGAGCCTTCCAGGGGACCAATTAATGACAGCTGTGGTGGCTTCTGAGGTTAAAAATTAGGAATGGAATGTAGACTGACATATAGGCATGTGTCAGTCATAAAGGCCATATTGTGGCATTAAGCCCACAGCCTGGGCTGGGAGTGAGGCATTTGCAGGAGAGGGGCCTGGGTTCATCATGGACACACCCTACCCATATTCTGACTGACGTGGCAGGCTCTCTGACCCAGCTCCTCAAAGGCATTTAGACACCTATCTGCCGCTTTAGGTGCCTAAATCTACCACTTAGGCACCACTGACATTTCCAGAACTGATGCCCAGCTGCTACCTAGTTATTTAGGATCCTACATCCCCTAGGTGCGCATGTTTCCACCAGTCAGCAGTCACAAAGCTGTGTGAGCCCTGACACTACCCCATAGCTAACGAGCAGCTCAGAACCTCAAGTCAAGCCCTGGAGGTCGCAAAGCAGAATTCTCAAACCAGTGGCAGTCAGGTTTTGTAACAAGGTGGGATGGGGAGTGATGGGTCATTAGTGGTGCTGCCCTATTCAATGGGAGAATTCCTCCTCTCCTTGCCAAAGGAGCACCAGCAGCACCGTCTGCCCAGTACTGCAACCCTCATCTTGGACTGGTGCAGAGGTGAGGCCCCAGCCTGGGATGGGGGGCGTCAGTTTGAAAAGTAAGATGACCCTGCATTCAACAGGCAATGGTGGCTCCTGTTCCATGAGGCTGAGCCTGGCTCCCCACTCTGGGCATTGCAATCTGGTGCACAGATTTGCAGCACCACTCAGGTTTGGCATGGCCACCCCTCCATCATGACAAAGGAGCAACCAGGCCAAAAGTGAGCGAGTGGTGCTGTGACAAGGTGCATGGGGTCTCAGTGTCATGTGGTCCCAAGCACCATGGCACAATGCCTGGAGCAGGGAGCCAGGTCCAGCCCCACAGGAAAGGCGATTGACTTGTATATGCTTGTGTGGTTTTGCTGGGTCAGTGCAGAGTGGGCTCGCTCTCCAGCTCCATGTGAAAAGGCACCACACATACTAAACATCACTCTGTCCCGCATTTTGCTCCACTACTGTCTCAAACTAGGCAGGGGAACACCTATCTCAGCAGTGGAGCCCAATCCTGTAGACATGCTGTGAGCACGACTGATACCTATCAGACCCTGCAACAGGAGGGCTGGATGCAGCCCACAGATGGGATGGTGGGTCAACACAGCATCCATGCAAAAGATAGCCAAGGGCACAGTGAAATGTAGAGTGAGCAAGAGACAGGTATTGAGTGTAAGCAAGAGAGAGGGACGTGGGGGGTTCGACTGCTAGAGCAGGGGTACCTAACCAGAGTGCCTAACTCCAAGAGAGGATTCAAGGATGAGGATCCTGAATGGAGGCAGGTACCTATTTCCAGCCCCTCATTCCAGCACAGCTGATCAACTACTTAGGTAACCATGCTCCTTGCTCCTCGCTCCTCTTCTCTCTCCTGTCCTTGCACTTCTCGGCATTTCAATCCTGACTAGTTAGACAGCTTCCTGTTCGGCTTGCTGGCTTCTGAGGATCTCTTTCTTGGATGCCTAATGCTCCCCATACATTGTATGGGAACCTGGGCACTTAGCGTGGGGTTGAGGATTCCACTAGGCATCAGCTGACTGTGGGTTAGGCATTGCAACGCTGCAGCGGAGCAAGGCCTAAGTACCTTTGGGGACTGGGCTTTTGTCTCTGTTCCCCCACATTGGGTCAGCTAAAACAATTCCCTAACAGCCTGATTTTCAAGACTAAGCACCTGCAGAGCCTAGTGAAGCAATGGGATCTGAAAGGGTGCTATGCCTCTGAAAATCAGGCCAATATAAAATGTTTAGTACTCATTAAACACTAATTCACATGTAAGTAAAGGTCTTGTAAACACACACAATTTATGCACCTGAATTGCTCATGTGCATGAGTGATGGTGGGATCAGCTCCTAAGAATGCGTACATAATATTTAATGTAGCTCTCAGCGTAACCCTGCTAACATCGGTTTACACAGTGTTACTAGGTGAGAAAGCAGTGACCTACATTATTGATTAAATCACATGGATCCTGATCCAAAACCTATTGAAATCATTGGGGAAGCTTTTATGGACCTTAAAGAAAAAAAGATACGCTGAAGATGAGTGGAGGATTATAGTTTAGTATGTGTCTTTTACATACAGTGTAAACTTAATTCTTCACACTGTACCACGAGCAATTGGAACATATTATGCTATAATCATTGGCCAACATTCAGGTGTTAAATTGCCACTGCCCTTCAGTTACATGTGTTTGGGGGATACGTTCAATGTATACACTTTTCATTTTTAACCTACATAAAACGCAAATGGAAAAAACGATTATGATGTTTTTAAATGCAAAGTATTTCACGCCCATTCTTAGGCTATACATGCCAAGTTTCATCCTGCAGTGTCTTTGTAAGGCTGTGTTAAATAATACAATTTATAATGAAAATGCTGACAGGTTTAACTACAGCTTCATGAATGGCGAGACCATAAAAGAAAGAGCAGAATGAGCTAGACCGAGAGAAGATGGTGAAAAAAGCAATGTGTTTGCTGTCTAAATGGAACAAGTGATGGTTAATTCCGAGAGAGAGAGAGAAAGGGAAAATGTGTGGAGAAATGAAGAAGCTGCCTGAGTATTCAAAGACACAATAAGCACAGATACTCGGGGGGTTTCTCTTATTGCTGTCCAGCTTCCCCCAATCTCCTGATAAAAAGGGACCTGGTAATGTAAAGTAAAAGGTATAGCAGAAGTCATTTTTCCATAGCTCATTCCAGTCTATTCCCATGCACCAAAATTGTAGCAATTTTTTCTCCAACCCTGTCATGACATTGCTCTCTTTTTATTGAAACTCTTTTTAGGAGTAGAATTTTTATAGTGGTTAAATTGGGGAGAAAGAAACAAATAAGGTAAGAACAAAATAGTTGTTACAGCATAGCCATTGCAAAAGAAATCCAAAACCCCTTTCTTCTGTCTTGAGTCAGTTCACTAGTAATGGTGGCATATCTTTGAGAAAGTTGTAGAGCTCTTGTATGGACTCTATGCTGCACTACAAAACTTCCAGTAACATCATTGTGCATTCTGCATGCCGAGGTAAGCAGGATCTGGACCAATATATTTTAATAATGTATGGCACCCTTTGTTTTCGACTGACTCAGTGCAAGAATGAGCCAACAGAGAAGTTCCTTCCTGACTACTCTGGCCCCCCATTCAACAAGGTACATAAACACATGCATAACTTAAAAGTTCATGAAGTCAACAGGACTACTCACATTCTGAAAGTTAGGCATGTGTGTAAATAGCCTGTTGAAGTGAACCCACTACACCAGTAGTGTAAGTTAGACATTGCAGGCTAGATTCACAAAGGGACTTATTTTTATTTGCACTGATGGCTGGTGGACTTCACAACCCTGAGTGAAGTGCTCAGGCTCCCTATACATTGTATCATGACAGCTAGGCACCTAAGAATGGGATTTACAAAAGCCAGCATAGTGAGCAGAGAGGTGCCTAAGGTAGACCATAGGAAATGGCAAGGAGAGGGTTATGATCTACGGCCCACCCCTCAAAGGGCTGGAGGGAGGTGCCTATCTCCACTCGGGATTTGCAACCATGAATCCACTCCTGGAGTCTGGCAACTAAGCATTTTTTTTAAAAAAAGCTGCTAATGCTGCTACTCCACCCCACCCCATTTTTATAACTTTTAGCCCAGGGGACAGGGCACTCACCTAGGATGTGGGTGATGCTGGTTCAAGTTCCCCCTTCTCCCTGATGTGGCGGAGCAATTTGAATTTGGGTCTTCCGCATTGCAGGAGTGTGCCCTAACCACTGGGCTAAAAGTTATAAAGGGGCTGCCTTCACTCCACCGCCCACCGTCCCCCGTCCCCCATGCACATCTCAGCCAATGTCTGTGGATTTAGGCATGCTCTGAACATGCCTACTGCAGCAGGCCCCAAAGGCAAAACAGGCAAGGGGGGCTCAATTTGTGAATCCTATTGGGGCTTAGGCACCAAGCTGATGGCTGGTGTCAGGCTTTAAGATTAATGTGTGCATGCTCAGCTACTGAAATTTAGGCTCCTTATGAACTTTAACAGTGGAAATTTAGGTCACTGGGGAATTTAGGTGCCTCCAGGATTAGGCAGCAGCTGAGCAGAGGGTTTGTGAATGTCAGTGGCACCTAAGTGTTGGATGCAGGTGCCTAAAATGGCTGTTAGGAGCCCAGGTTCCTCTGTGAATTTAACCTTTCCTGTACTTTGGTATTTACTCACCTAGTTCAGTATAATGGGTGATTAACCATTAGAACAATTTACCAAGGGTTCTGGTGGATTTTCCATCAGATTGGCTGTTTATCTAAAAGCTATGCTGTAGTTCAAACAGGAATTATTTGGGGGACGTTCTGTGCTATATGAGAGGTCAGACTTGACAATCACAGTGATCCCTTCTGGCCTGAGAATCTAGGAGTGTGTCATTTAAACTATGGGCCAAATTCTGGTCTGAATTACACTGTCTAACCCCACTGAAATTAATGGAGTTTACAAAGGTGTAATTTAACCCTGTGTTTCTAAATGGAATGACATGTAAAATGCTGAAAATATTTTGCACCTTCACCCTTCTGCTTTTAATGCTCTCCTCCAAACAAAAACATTTGGCAAACCTATTTCAGAAAAATATTTTCTTTAGGCTGCCATAATATTGGCTTTTTTCACATCTCTGATGTTAACATGTTTGGCTGATCCTGCAAACCCCTACTCACAAGAGTAATTCCACTGTGGGTAATGAATTGTAGGCTCAGTCATCATAACAACATTGCCTCTTAGTGTTCTTCTTCACAACAGATTAATGGGCTATTTCTTACTTTACCTGAAAATTCACTAGCTTCAATCAGCATCGAATGCAGAGAACAACTTCAGGATCAGGCCCGTTGTTGATTGAGGGCTTCACCCAGCAAACACTCATGCAGATCTTTTGAGCAGGCCAGAAGACAACAATTCCATTTCATGACAACTTTCAACGTTTGTTTTCATTCTGCACTGGAATGAAATCAAAATCTTTTGAAGGTTTTCACAAACTGGAATTGTGTTGAAATGCCTGTTTACAGCTAGAAAAGATCAGGTCTTTCTCTCTCTCATCCTCCTGAACTTGAGAAACTGTCCCACTGAAACCTTAGTCGAAACTGATATATTTTGGTTTTGACACAGTGGTAGTCTCTGCAACTAAACTTTTCATCAAAAAGTTTCCAAGCAGCTCTACTGAACTTTAAACATGAGTACTGACTATTGACGCCAGTGGCACTAGTCGTGCATAATATTAAGTGTATATAAGTTTGCAGAGTAGGGACCATAGTATATTTAATGGCTCTCAAGCATAGTCAATAGAAAAAGTAATTAATCCCTGGTTCTTTATTTTTTTCATTTATAATTATTTTGTAGTTTGGTGAGTGGTCAGTCATAAACATTTCAATTACACTATATTGAATGATACATCGTCAGTAACTCAGTTGTCCAAATATTGGGATAGATCCTTCCTAACTGTACTTTGGCAAAGTGCTTTGGAACATGGACATTCACTGAGGGGATAGGTTTCAGATTCACTGAGGGGATAGTTGACTGAAAGCAGTTTGCTGGCTGCACAGGAGACTAAAGTATGGCACTGTAACATGTAAGAGATTCAGTTTCAAATAAATTAACCTTCCCTTATTCAATAATGTAATCCAGGGTCCACTGCAGCCTCCTTGGTGAAGATATGTTACAAAGAGATAGCGCCTATCGGAAAGAAGAACAATGAGCCATCCAGGCTAAATCAGCAGAAAGAACATTTAATAACAAACTGATTGCGAAGACCCATTGACTTGACGAATGGTAGATATTGTATAGAGTAGAAAAAGTCTCAAAGCACATCATAGACATTGGTGACAGAGCTGAAAGCCTCTAGCAGTCTGCTTTTAACTTGTCTAGAGTGGCTTATTAACATGATAGATCTCTACACTGGTTCCAATCTCTCTTGTTTTTTCTCTGTCTTTGGTACAACCATTTCTAACGGCATGGCACCATTAACTACTGAATAATTTAATTCTGAAAATTAGAAGACATCAGAATTGTACTTGAATAGCCATTTCCTTTGATTTTGAAAGGTTTGATAAGTTAGTTCATATATCCACTTTACTGTTTTCCAAATATTCCCCTGATTCCTTTCTACATTATTTCTAAGGCATCCATCAATAAGATGTGATTGCCAGCAATGGCAAACCATCATAGCTGATGGGGGAATATCAGCAACATAATAGCATAGTATAGGATAATAAGATTAACCTTTTATTTCAGTTTGCTGGTTCTGATTACTATAAGAAATCTGAGTTTTTAGTTTTACCATCTTTGTTATAATTGTCTGATAATTTTTTCAAAAGAAAAAAAAACAGTTGCTGAATCATAAATGGTGAGCACAACATCAGGAATCCTTCATTTCACAAAATCTTATAAAATGTATTTACTTTGGGAAAAATTCCCACCAGCAATTTTAAAATAGTCACAATTTTAAAAACAAATAAATTCACCCACCTCAGAGAGCGCACACACACACGCACGCACATACAGACACCTCCATCAACATGCTTATACTTTACACTGCATTCCTCTGACACCATTATTATTGTTTTAATTATATCCCTCCCCCCCTTTACTGCACATTCTAAACAAACAATAGACAATATCGTCAGGACTTAAAATATTATTTGTTTTTTCTTCCTTAAAACTTCAACGAAACAAGTCTGAACATTTGCAAAACATTCCTTTATTATTAGAAATAAATTATTTTGTATAAAAATTTGCATGCGTCAATCATTGCATTTATTTTAGCACAACCCAGGGCTTCAATTCAGTCAGTCATCACAAGAAACAAATTCATCTTCTTATACAAGTTGAACAATGTGGGACAGGAATGGAAATTCTCACAATCACAAAAAAGTACTTACAAGTATAACATCAGACATGGTTTATTTCAACAGCATTTTTTTTTTTCACAAGCTAACATTTGTTTTCCTTTTGTGATTTACTTCCTTTTGTGAGTAAACAGTTTAGAAGTTTGACATTCAGTCTGACTTGTATAAAACTGAGCTTTTCCCTTCCCCGCCCCTCCTGCTTTTGGCTCCTTGTTAATCTTTGTCCATTAAGAGACTGACTGTTGAGTTGATTGTAGTCTACAGCTCTTTCCAAGACCGAGGTTTTGGTGGTAGTAAATTCATTGTTTGTTTGTTTTAATTTTCACATACTTCAGGTGTGTTTCATTTCCCTGCTCAGTTTGCATGATTGCTGTAGCTGACATATGTTGTCTTGGTAGAGGAAGCTGCAAAGCAAAAAAAAAAGAAAAGAAAAGAGCAAAGTTACATTTCAGGTTTTGGAATCAACATAAAGCACTTGGTGTAGCAATTAAATTAATTTAGTATTTAGTCAGCATTCAGCTGTATAATCAACTTCACCAAGGTCCCAATTCAAGAAACCACATAAGTGTATGCTTCAAGTTAAGAATATGCTTAAGTGCTTTTCTGAATAGCTTGCTGGAAACAGGACCCAAATACTGTGCTTTTGGTGACATTTTATTTCTGTGTGGTTTAGGGGTAACATGATGGCTGGTGGGTGAGAAAAAGACACACAGCTCTTTATTCTACAAACTATTGGGCATATTTCATATCTCTTGCTGGCTAGTTGTGTTTTTTTCAATATAATATGCTGTGCCTTAGTTTCAATGTTTTATTGGGCTAATTTAAAAAAAAAAATAGCAAAATGCTGTAAATTCCTTTCACATCTGGGGCTTGAGTCACTCTCCAATTTCCGCTGATGGAGGCTGGCTAGGCATCCACTGGTGGAACGGAGACCTAGGAGGGAGTTACAGACACGTAAGACATCCACAACTCCTGTTATATGATGGGAAAGAGGCCAAAGGTGGCTGATGCAGCCCTGAAAGTGGGTAATGCTGGCTGATGAAGGTATGTGACCAGCATTCTCGGGAGATGCTCTGACATAGAACATCTCTCCTCCAGGAAGTGTCTACAGGCGTGTTTACTAGAAAGCCCCAACTGTACTTTAAAACTGCCCTCCTGTGGTGATATTCCCCAGGCAGATTAATAGCATCAACAGCACCACCCTTTCTTACAAGTGAATTTCCCCTTAGTTCAGAGATTCTCCTGCTTGTTCAGAAAGGTGCAATATTTGAGGATAGTCAGCTCCTGGACTATTGTTAAGCTAAAATGGTGATAAGTCACTGAACCTAAATATAGTATTGGGCATGTCTACCTGGCAGCCACTGTTCCTTATTGTTGTTAGAGATGTAGGGCCCAGTTCTCCATTAATGTACTCAGATAGAGTTGGCAATGGTGGCTTCAGAGTGCTACAGGCAGCTCCCTGATCCCCATCTGCATGGACCCAGCAGAACTAGAGCAGTAGGGTGTTGACTCTGTCTTCCATCACTGTTATAAAGTCTGTAGAGCATCAAGTGCAAAGGAGCTCGGCTTCAGCACACTCCTTTCTGTCTCTAGCCTGCCTCTGACATACTCCATTTACCCCAGTGGGTGGTGGCAGCTGGCAGCACAAAATGAACTTAGTGGTCTAGAGAATCTGGCCCATATAATTCTATACGCTTGCCAATTTAAATCATGAGTAACTGCACTGATGTCACTACTCCATAAGACTGCAATTCTGCAAAGACTTAGGCCATAAGTAGTTCCATTGTCTTCACTTGGATGGCTCATATGCTTGAAGTTAAGTAGTGCAGGATCAGGCCTAAATATATAACTCCACTGAGGTCAATGAAGCTACACCAGTGTAAAACTGGTGTAAGCTCAGAATCAAGGCTAACCCAGTTTCAATCAAGCTTTTTTTGCTTTTTCTCTCTCTGAGTACAGTCCTTTGCTATGTAGTATTGGATAGGAATCCACTGATGTTGTTACATAGCTGAAATAGGAAAAGACATCTTCACACTGTCTAAACCTGACCTAGGAATCTGACGGTGATGGTGGAAGAATAGAAATACAGAAGCAGGGAAATACAATCTTCTCTGACCCACCCCCCAGTCCCACTACATTATGTACAGAACTGTGTTATTATAAGATCACTAGGTAGATATAAATAATGAAATATGCTGTGTAAAGTCCATGTTTGTGTTTTGATTTCTAGGGAATGTGACTCTAAGCCTGCAGTTGCAGCTTTGGAAGACACTAGAGAACCAGCCCACTGAAAGTCAAATCTGATTTGACTTTTTCCATTAGGATATGGGAATGCATAATCATGAGAACACAAACATCAAAACAACTGTCAAAGAGCTTGTTGTTTATCACCACACATACAGGTACCTCCAGTTTTGGAGTTTCAGAAGTATGACCCCTAAGAAGGTTTGGATGTGAATTCTAAAACTCAGCTCAGTGAAAACCAGCAAGTAAATTGTGTTGCTTACAAAAATAAGAGACCGGTGGCAGTCCCACTTCAAGAGAAGACTACTCTGAGCAGATGCGGAGCAAGGCCTTCATATGACTCTGCTTAAGGATCAGAGTACCCCATTCCTGACAGGAAATAGCCCTGCTCCTGGAGTACCAAGACTCTTTAAGCAAATATAGCCAAATTCATGTTTTTTCAGAACTTTCGCATGGAACATGAGACTCCTTTGTGAGCTCTCTCTCACGCTCCCACAGCTGGATTGTTGAAGAGATTGCTTTCACTCTGCCCTGTATTCTCCCATCTGGGAATACAATACGATTGCTGAAACTGGACCAATTTCTTTAGAACATAAAGTGATTTTGTTCCCAGTAAAACATGTGTAAATAAAACACACGTATGCAAATTGGACAGGTTCCTTTTTTGTGTCTGGGAAAAGAACTAATGTTGAATTATCTGCCAGACTGAATACAGTGCTTTGATGCATCTAGTGTTGGATGAATCAAGAAGAAGAAAGTAAAAATCAATAAGTAGGTGTATTCCTTATAATAGGACTTTGGAATAAATTCAATTTTATTTTTAAAGTATTCCCATGGTGGGTTTATATAGTAGTTCACACTGTGATAACACTTATCCCACTGCCATACTGGAAAAATCAGAACACTGGCATATTCAGCTTTTCTCTTTTTATTTGATAAATACCTTACGTATCGATACAGTTTATGCTAATGAGTCTGCAGCTCCTGTTTGGGATTTAAGAGCCTCAACAGCTAGTTTATTGGGCTTTAAGACTGTGAACATTTCAGAGTTGTTGCATGGACCACACTCGGCAAGCTTATCTGGCCAGGGAGGGCAACAAACTTGACTCATCATGCTCCTGGAAATACCCTTTACAAACCCATTTATTACTCTGCTCTTGGAATGAGACAACAGAAGTAAACCAAAACAAAAGGATTTAGAGTTGTATAGAAACATTATCATGGGATGTCCTCTAAGTATTTAAAATAGGTGACATAGTTGTTTCTTCAGTTGACCCACCTGCATGTTTTTTTTTCTTCACTTCCTGCCCTATACAGCTGTATAATTTGGTTTACGCTGGTAAATGTGCACCATACTCCACTCAAGAGGGACCTGTGTTTCAATGAGGGTGAAATGGAGTTGGGAAGGAGGGATGTAGAGAGCAGGGGTCTTGGATGGGAGATTAAAGGACTTCTGACCCCTGTCCCCCACTTCCTGAAAATGTATGCTGGGAGGAGATTCCCCAATGTCCGTTAGGAGGGTCATCGCCCATTCCTTACGAGCCACAGGATGTTTGATAAGACCTGCCTAAGCACCAAGATTTAACCCACCACTCCCGAACTTTAAATGCCTCATTAGGACCACACCCAAACCCTCAAGCGCCTTAACTTGTCCCCTGCCAAGCCTGTTTTGGATCCATCCCTAGCAGAGGAATTATAAATTGATTGAGGTTCATTTGGGGCTCAGGAGCCAATCTGGTCCTTAGGAGTCTACTAAACCAGCTTGCAGAGTCCAATGGTATGTCCTCACTTTGAGCTGGGGGTGTGATTCCCATCTGGAGGAGAATTACTAGCTTTGGTGGAAATAGCATGCTAAAAATATTGTGTAGGCATGGTGGCACAAGTGGCAGGAGGGGCTAGTCCTACCAGATATGTACCCGTGTGAGACCGCAAGCACGTACTCGGGGCAGCTAGCCTCTTCCGCAGCTTGTGACGCAGTGGCTATACTCTAGTTTTAGAGTGCTAGCTCTATCAGTGCTAGTGCGGGTAGACATATCCCTAGAACCTAGCCTGTCCCACTGCTCCAGCTTGAAGTGCAAACATACCCTACATTGAATAGCGGTTGTGCTGCTTTGGGCTTTCTTTATGGTCATACACTGTAAATATAAAATATTTTTACAACTTCCACATTTTCCACATTCCAGACTAATACCACACTGAAGGCAATAATTTCCCATTTTTCATTAAGGGCCTAAGCCTGCAAGATGCTGAGGTGTATAGTACCTCTGAGGCAGTGTTCACTACCTGGCAGGATTTCACCCTTTGATTCCAGGTGGCAGCCAACTCTCCAAGTGTCATTAGAAGCAGAGCTAGCGTATCTGAATGCAAAAACTCCACATGCCCAGATCATGAAATTGGAGCACTTAAAACAGCGAAGGATAGGGTGATGACTAGGGCTCCATATTTGTCACAGAGGTCACGGAAGTCACAGATTCCGTGATTTCCTGTGACCTCTGTGACTTCTGCAGCGGCTTTGCAGCCAGCAGCTTGGGCGGTCGTACAGCCAGCCGCACTGGCGGCTGCTCTGGTGGCTTCGGGCAGCTGGTTCTTGGGACCACCCGAGCAGCGGCCAATGTGGCTGCCCCAGGACCACCTGAGCAGTGGTCCCAGGGAGGCCGGAGCAGCAGCTGGCTCTGGGGCTCCCCCTAGTGGTGGCTAGAGCAGCCGCTGGCTCCTCGGGGCTCCCCCTCATGGTGGCAACCAGAGCAGCCATTAGCTTCCTACGGCTCCCCCCATTGCAGGGGCTGGAGCAGCTGCTGGCCCCCCAGGTAGGGTTGCCAACCCTCCAGGATTGTCCTGGAGTCTCCAGGAATTAAAGATGAATCTTTAATTAAAAAGACTATGTCATGTGATGAAAACTCCAGGTATACGTCCAACCCAAATTGGGTACTCTACACCCGGGACTCCCCCCCCCCAGTGGCAACTGGAGCTGCTTTTGCCTCCGTGGGGCTCCCCCCCAGCAGTGCCCCACCAGGGCTCCCTGCCTGGAGCTGGTGCCACGGGCCTTCCCCCCACCCTGGCAGCTGGTGGATTCAATCAGGGGTATTTATGGTCTAAGTAACGGACAGGTCACAGGCTGTGATTTTTTGTTTCTTGCCCATGACCTGTCCATGATTTCTACTAAAAATACCCAGCATTAAATCATAGCCTTAGTAATGACAAAGCAAAGCAGCACATCGAGGCCCTGATCCTGCATGCTTCCCCATGTGGTTCAGTCCCTGCACTCCTGTGGAACACCATGGGTGTGGAGATGTGCCCACATGAAATAGCTTGCAGGATCAGTGCCTTGGTGTAGAGACATCTATGCATGAAACAAATTATAAACCAGCATCCTGTGGTGCACATTTTCAATCCTCTACATGCAATTAAGGAATAATGGTAGGCTAATATTAGCATGAGTTCAGAAATATGGAAATCTAAGTGCCTTGTTTGAGAAATGCAATTTCACATCTTCATTTCCCAGGTTTTGAATGTTTTCATTCTTTTGAAAGGTAAAATATAGTCAAACCATTGTTATGTGCTCGAACCTTAATGACAATTTAACTATAAAAAAAATATCTGTGGGAACATATATTTGCATAAGAGTTTCACAGTATAGAGAAATAAATTTACAATTGTGGTTACCAATGAGAACCACAATATTATTTGGAAAGCAATTTAAAATCTATATTTTATTAAAACCAAAGAAAGGTTGTGCTAAGTCCAGTTATTACAGCTGGCCAACATTCTCCAAACATTGAGTTTGTTATGCAATTTTTGTAAAAAAATTCAATGAAAGTCAATTTTTTTTAAACAACTCAACCTATAATTTAGCATATAAATCATCTGTGATTAAGTTGTCTTGGATGAAAGTTACTACATAGAGATACTGCGCTATCACTTATTTTATTTTCATACTGTATTACAAAACCTACACATTTCTTCTTCTTACTAGATATTTATCAGTAGCATCATTAGGATAAAATAAGGGCATAGAACCCCTCCATACTTGTTTGAGTATTTTTTCTTTCAGTTTTACCAGGCAATGCCAATGATGGAAATTAGCATTGAATATTCAGGATTAGCTTTGTGAAAATAGACTGGGAATATATTAGTGGCTTTGACTCAATAGTTCTCTACTGAATACCAAGTTACTGATGGGCCCATATTGATTCCCACAGTTTGCTTCAGTTCACTGCAACTTTCTAGAAGGCCAGAAAGAGCTTGTTGTAAACACAAACAAAACAGAAGATGGAGTTTTGGGTCATAAACCAACACAGAACAAAAACAGAGAGTGAAATCACAAACATCAAACAGAGAGGGCAGAAAAGTAAACAAACATGAAGAAAGAAACAAAGGAATGAAACACAAAAGAAGGGAGGAGGGGGAACTAACAGAGAATGTGATAGTGAATCAGCTGATGCAAGTGATTGGTGAACAGAGAAGCTAATGGAAACAATCAGCATTGGAAAGGCCTGGAATACCTGGCCCCTTGGTGCCTGGAAACATGACGAGGGGTGAGGGGCACCTGAGATTCACTATTACCTGTTGTGGGAGAAGAAGATTCTCATATGAGCCAACTAGAGTACTCTGTTGGGCACAATGTGTTTGATCCCAGCCCAAAAGAAGCTAAAGTAGAGGACTGCTTGGCCTGCCCTTAATGGGAGTTGCATGGAAGCTTCAGCAGAGATCATTTAAGCCCCTAGGTCATCCCTTGCTCTCTGCAAAGATCTGATGCATTTGGATGAATGGAGGTTGAATGAAGACTAAGAACTCCTGTTTAATCAAGCCACCTGGGGAGCCCTGTTAGGCAGTAACTAAACTCCAGTGAGTGATGCTGTAATATACGAGTTTTGTACATGACTGCAGACAGAGAGATCTCATTTAGCTTAAGCAGTAGTGGTTTTTCCTTTATAGAACTGAAGGATAAGGGTTCTACTCCCAGATCTCTAGAGTAGTGTGTAATTTATCTTGCATTTTTTTCTCTGCTGTCTGAAGCAAATGGCTTTGGTACAGTCTATGGGTGAAATCCTGGCCCCATTGAAATCTGTGAGTTTCGCCATTAACTTCAAAGGGGCCAGGATTTCAGCACATGCTTAGAAGAGAGATTTTGACAGGAAAACAATGATTGGTGAATGGTCAAGCACAGGAGAGTAGGGGCATAGATTAAAAGAGATGGACCCAAAAAATTAAAAAAAAAAAAAAAAGATATAAAGGACAGAGCTAAAGCACAGAATAAGGGCAGACAAAAGGGAAAAATAACAAAACTGTAAATGGCTGTAGTGAGTAAAATATAAACAACACTCAGTAGATAAAAACCGTAGGAAGAAGAAGAATTTAAAGAGAGAAAAAGTGTGTATGGGGCGAGCGAGTAAGGAACTGCAAAGCACCAGAAAAGAGCGGGGTGAGGGAGAAAATGCAGCAGAAACAAGGACACTAAGAAAAAGAAAAAGGCAGAGAGCAAGCAGAAGAACAGAGAACAGAATAATAAAAAGGTGGACTATGGAAAAAATCAAAATATACAGGACAATGAAAAAAACAAAAAGGCACCTGAGAAAGACAGCCAGAATAATACAGATCTTGTCAGAGGAATCATCAGAATGAGAAGAGTGGGAGAAAAGAAAACCAAATTTGGTGACTGTCTGGTATTAACCTCCTTGTGCCTCTGTTTATTGCCCAGTGTTCACTTGACCACATGCTGACTTTCACTCTGCCCTGTCTGCTTACTCCCTGCTGGTGACTGATCAGGCACACCTGATCCCTGCTTTGGACCTGATCCTGCAGACCTTTTGAAAGAAAAATCTTCCTTTGATTTCAACAGGAATTACTTCTGCATCTAGGCTGCTGAATCAAGTCTTCTGGGTCAGATCTTGAACTGGTATAAATTGGTATATCTCCATCAAAGTCCATGTTTTACAGCAGTTGAATACAATCCTTTTGTAGTTATCCTGATGTATGGTGCCTACTGATTTCTCTCTGTTGCCCTCCTGCCTCTTCAAGTGGCAAATTTTGTCCTCAGACACATGTAAACAGCTCCCTTATAAATGAAATCAGAATTTGGCTGCATATCTTTAAATAAGAAATCCCAGAATGCACCCTTGATGCCTCCCAAAAATCAGCAAACAAATTCACTTCTTCCGGTTTGTGCTTTGATAATAAGCTGTGGTTGTTGTTGTCATCAGCATCAGCATCGTCGGTTAGGTAAGGGGCGGGAAACTTCTCTCTCCATTTCTGTAGTGCTAGTGAAACCCTGATTTCATACATTCTGTAACTTTCTCCATTTTTGGAGTGCGAGTGACAGCCTGCTATTCTCTAGGTAAGACTTACATGCTGGAACTGTGATCACCTAATAACAATTTGAGACTGGGTTACAGGTGTCAATTCGAAGAGACATTTTTCTGTAGTTTGGGGGTTATTACAGCTGATCTAGGGGAAAGCGTTTATTTTAATGTATCCTTCACTACAGCCTCAAACACTTTTTGACAATAGTTATTTTGGCAGAAAAGAGAAAAGTTAACAAAATCTAACGGATATAGTATGTTTTTTGAAAACTAATAGCCCATTCTTTTAGCCAAGCCAGCTCAATTACATGAGGCTAGCTCTCTAGAATGGGAATTTGTTGATTTTTTTGCATACTTGCCTATGGAGCATAACAGTATATGGATCAAAGCCTTGAAGAGATGTACTACTGAGGCGCTTGAAAATTATCTAGGTGTGCTAGTGTTAAATCAGGTTTAGAATGCGGTAAATTGATACTTCCCTGCGTGCGTCACACTGCTGGAGAAAGCAGACTTGCTTCCAGTGGCAGCTGTTTTCATGAATTATGCATAGTCATAGTTAAAAGAATACCAGACACAGCATTTCTTCTTCATTAGGTACAGTTGATAAATCTCAGGTACACAGGGCTTTCTTACCATCTCCTTCTGCACCCCATTGTGGAACTATATTTGACCTTTTTCTCTGATGTTGATTATTTTGCCAACTCAGCAAGGAAACTCTCTTTCTTCCCCCTCTCTGTATTTTCTTTTGGTGACTTATGAAGAATTGTAAGAGATGTAGGGGTTTTCATATTTACATGCTGACATCTGATCTACAGAGAATTTCATCATCATTTCCGCCTCTGGTATAGGTTGTAGTATGAAACTATGGAAATCCAAAGGCAGTGGCTTCATTGCTTCATCTGGTAGTTACACACTTTTGAATGGCCACAAGTTTAGCAGGTGAATTATTGAATTTTTAAAAGTGTTCAGTATCCTCCAACAAGTGAGTTATGGAACAAATCTAAGATCCTCACTCACTTTTTACACTATACTTCACTCTGGTGAACTCTGACTGAATTCATTAGGAGTTCCATGTGAAAGGATTTGGTCTAATAACTTTCACAATCCTATGTGCAGTGGTTTGTCGGTGTGCACAAGCAAAATATTATTATTTAATTTTCCTTAAACCTCAGGAGTAATAATAATTCAGAAAACTCTAGAGGATCCATTTGCAGCATAATGGGAGGAATTAGCCCTTAACCATAACAGGAACTACACCATTTCACTGAAGCTCTAACGCCAACATAGAAACTTATGTTCTATTACCACTGGATTTGGGAAAGGGCAATCATTGGCTTTATTCAAAAACATTTTATTTTATTTTTTTGTTCAGAAGTACAGTTAATCAGGCTTTATTACTAGAGTTGGGCAAAAAATTGATTTTTCAATTTGCTGGCAATTCCAAAAAAAAATAAAAAATTAAAAACAATATTTTAGGTTTACCTGACAAACAAAATTTTTGGTGAATCAAAGAATAAAATAAAATTTGTTTGGGGCTGAATGAAACATTATATTTTGATAAAATTTAAATGTTTCATTTCAGTTTTGACCATTTTATGTTTATGATTTTTTAAAAATACAATTAAAGGAAATGTTCAAATTAAAAGTCATTTCAAACTAAAAAATCAAAAGGGTCCATTTAGAAAATGTCAAAATGAAATAGTTTGAATTTTTTTGGTGATTTTTTAAATTTCCAAAACAATTTTGGCAAAGCCAGTATGAATTCACTAAATGTTTTGGTGTCACTGAATCTGCAATTGTCAATGAAAAAGGCAGAGTACAGAAAACATTCACTCAGCTCTATTTATGACATGCTGCTGTATGGAAGTTATAATAATTTAACAATTCCTAAGAGGTGTGCCAGGATTCAAAGACCTTCCAGATGTGGAAAATATTCTCTTCCCACTTCTATCCTTTGGTAAATCTAAAAATAGATTTGTCTAATCTATATGTGCGTGAACACTTGGAACATAGATACTAATGTTAAATTTTTGTAAATTTAAAAAGGGATCCACTACTGTTTGTACAAAATAAAAAACTGTAGCAAAGATTTGGGTGATGGGATCATGCGGTACTTTTTGTTTTTCAAAAGTCCTCACCAGGTGGAGGCAGGCAGCCATTTTAGGACTACAGATAAATCATAGGAAATGCACAAGTTATACAAAAAATTTTAGTATAGGGTAGAAGGTTAAGGAAGGACTATTTTCACCCATGTCTAGTTGTAGTTTAAAAAATAATGTAGAATGTGAAGCCATATTTTTCAAAAGTCTTGAAAATGACTCACCTAAATATATCCTCAGAAGTGTCAGTATATAATGAGACTGCCATAGTAAAACACGATGCAACAAATTAGTGCTAGCTAGGCCACATCATTTAAAAAGATGTGGGTTTTCCAAAATGTGTTTATTTTTGTAATCACCGGTTATCACCCATAAAAAAGATTTGCATATAGGCAAACCTTTGCTCAAAGGTACTTGAATTCTGACACGTCTCTGCATTCATGTAGTACAAGCAAAGAAAAGAATAACGTTTACAATTAAAAGTGAATGCATTCTTGCGAACGTACATCTATTAGGAAGTGTTTCCACTCTTGACCATGGGAAAGTCTACAGATGACTTACTGTTGGTGTCAAGACTTTCACACAGTTCAGTTTTGACCTCGCCATTTGGTCTGTCGTTTCCTTTTTGGATCAGTTTGCTTTGCATTGTGGCAGCTGTCACAACAGCCTTGAAGCTCCTCTTCCGTTTTTGAACATTCTGCTCTGGATGAAAAATGATAATATAAACCTTGGGCATGTAGAGCATGCCCAGAGATACTGAAGCACTTAAACTCATGGAGACAGTAAGTGTTGTTGTCTGGATGTACATCTGGGGGGAAAAACAACATGAAAACTAATGTTTGTATGACTGATAGAAAATACATAGGCAAATGCATTAATTGTCTTAAAAATATTAACTGAACATGGAAATGGTATCATGCTGTCACTTGACAGTGTGTACATTAGAAGGAAGCTTCATTCAGATTGTCTTTAATTATAGTCAAGTGTTCTTTTTTCTTCCACTAAAGAGTGGGTGGTAGAAGCAGCTAATGCTTATTAAACTCCATTCCCCTAAAAATAATTAAGGCTCTGAACCACCTACATTTTCAGATTATAAACAAATGTGTCTGTGCAGACATAATATACAACAAGGCTGACAACAAGGTTAGCCCTGTATCATCTATTCTAATAAACAGAAGCTTCTGGAATAATATGCCATTCACTGATGCACCAGTGCATGCAATACTGTTCAACTGGCAACATGCTTAACACAGAATCTAATGAGAAACATTTGATTTACTGTTTGACTCCTGTGCCTGGAAGAAAATGAGTTTCTCCACAGTGAAGCTTGAATACCATTTCTTTTAACATTTGTACATTACAGTTGAATTCTAATCATACTATTAAGTGGCACATAACAAATACTCTTATATGCTATGGACTTTGTAAATAGAAAATTGGAATATAGTATCTCCAGGGAACCAGTTTGAAATAGACCTCTATCCCCTACAGACAAACAGGAAGAATTACCATCTCAAAGGGAGTGTTCTGTCTATCACTTATTACTATGAAAACCAAGCTATTCTGATCTTTTCCTGCCTGCCTGGGAAGAAAAGGTGATGATGGCTCCCTGGTAATAAACACAGAGGGCAAATATTTATTCAAAAAAAGCACATTAAAATATTCATTGTGGCTTTGTTCAACAGTTACCTCTCATAGAGGATTTTATATTATTAAACAAGAATTTTACCTACAATTCTGCATGGCTTACTCCAATTTCTCTTTCCAGCTTGACAATACTGTGACTTTACCAGAAGGAACACTGAGCCCACTCTATGGGACAGAGTGAAATATATTCCACCTCCTGACAGCTCCACCAACATTTAATCTCAGTGTGGGATGTGTTTTTATGGCATAGTGACTATCATCATGAGATACGGTACTAAGAATCTGTCAATAATGTCAATCTCCAGATCAACTGTTTTCACTACAGCCAATACCCTCAGTAAATCAGACCTTAGCAGAAAATTAAAGATGTAATAAGCTGGCCCAGAATAACCCAAACAGTAGCACATTTTGAGTGTTCTTCAACTCATGAACAAAGTTTTTCCATTAGCTACTTTACCCTTAGAAATCACAAACAGTGCTATTACTTAAAGCACCATTACCTGAAAAGTGTAACAGATTTGCTTAAGTGGTGTGAACTCACACCATGGGGACACTCCACGAACTATCGGTGGTATTCTATAGATAATGTGTCAAATCTCACCAAAAAGCCAACAGTGCCCTGTGCAATTTACCACCTGGGTAGAGATCTAGCACTTTTAAACCTGACAACACTAAGCACACTAAATGTAGAGTTGTCATTCTCCATGGAGTTATCTGCATGCAACTGTCAAGATAATAAGGTCCAAAGGATTTTGCATTTTGTTACTGGAAGTGGTATGCAGCACTTCCTTCATTTAAATAATACATCACCTGTGATAGCTCCAAAAGTGGATAAACCCCAATTGTGTACTCACACCAGTATAAATCTGGAGGAATGCCACTGATTTCAATCCAGTTGATCTGGATTTACATTGGTGTAACTAAGAGCAGAGTTTGGCCCACAGAAGCCTTAAGATTTGTCCAGGTAACTTTATATGGTTAAAATAACTGGAAGGTTTTTCCAACCTTATATGGAAAGATGTTTGCACATATATGAAATGCATATTTTACATACAAATGGCATCAATGCCTGTTGGCTGCTTTAAATAGTGAATATAATCTGAAGACAAAGCACATTACAGACGCCATTCCTGCCAATAAGACTATTCAGCAGCTAATAATTGTTTTGTCCTTTCAGGTTCCATTTATTTGGTGCAACTAATATGCCCTGTGTTTTACGGACTGAGAAGGAGGCAAGGAGATTCCATTCATTGCTGGAGTAAGTTTAAACCCATTGTTGGCATAATTTAAATCCAAAGAGTTATAATTTATACTCCAAGGATCTTATTACTGTGGACTACATTGCGCCACTTAGACACAGCCCCGCAATCAGAAAGGGAAAACTCAGGATGAAATGTGCCTCAGGGAACCAATTTCTTCCCTGAGCTCCCAAGTACACAGTGTGGGTGTTCAGGCTGCACCATCCAAACTATGCCTGCCGCCTTTCTGTTTCTCCACAACTTTTGGAGGGAAGTGTTTATCCCCATGGAGAGAACAGTTCTCCTTTCCTTGTATGCTGGTGCAAGGGCCAGATAAAACCTGCCTGTATATTATTACTTAAAACTGCAGCTTTAGAAAACATTTGCAGTAAAACACAAAATACATTAAACTTGATTTCACCTCTACCCTGATATAACGCGACCCGATATAACACGAATTTGGATATAATGCGGTAAAGCAGCGCTCTGGGGGGGGAGGGGCTGTGCACTCCGGCAGATCAAAGCAAGTTCGATATAATGCAGTTTCACCTATAATGCGGTAAGATTTTTTGGCTCCCAAGGACAGCGTTATATCGGGGTAGAGGTGTAGTTTGAAATTAGCTCCTGATTCATCCAAAGCTTAGCTTTGACCAAGGTTTGTTCAAAACTGGGCCTCTTCTGTGGATTGAAATCAGGCAGTTTGTAGTTTCACATGGTTTCCATTTGGAACTAGGCGAAACTTGGCCCTTTTCACTGAGTTTTACTTTAAAGTTCTAGGTTTATTCCAGTCTGAAACTCAAAGTGAAACTCAGGGATGCAAATGTGCACAGAGTAGGACCAAAGACAATGTTGCATGAATCCACAAAAATGGAGCCACCTAGTTTTGCACAGTTCTGCTTACATTTAGAGAGAGGCCCAAGCCAAAGTGCAGGATACAAACACTCCCAGGTTTGGAGAAGGGTGGATCCAAACTTTGTAATGGGGGCCCGTCTTGTCTTATATCACTCATCTCAACATTAGTTCATAACCCAATTAGCCCAATCAGTTCTACTATAAGCAAAGAACATATAGGCATGGAGAAAGAAGGAAAGAAAAATAATAGCCTTCTGGTACTGCAACCAAAGACCATCAGAAAACTGTTTTTTTGCGTGTAATGAGAATGGATAGTGCTTGCACCAGTTCCCATTCCTATTACCATCCTTGTCACAAAAAATGGAATTTTTTTATTGTGATACTTTCTGTTTGTCCCATAAAGAACGCTGTTGCTAGGAGCTGCTATCACTGATTTGATTGCACTTGCTCTCTACTGTGTCACTGCTGTCCTTCTCCATTCCAAATGAAACAAACCCAGATCCCAAACTTTGGGCCTAATGCAGCCCCAGTGCCTTAAAATGGTTTGGATCAGGCTCCTTTATAAGATTTATCCATTGCGAAAATTGTGTCTGCCTGCAAGTTTTCTCTGGATTTTACTAATCTAAGCTTCGACTGAAAAAAACAAAGTTTTTGCCTTTCAGGTTGCAAAGATAAGTTTTAGCAATAAAGTATTTATAATGACTTTTGTGTTTTTGAATCAGACACCAGACATACTGAAACATAAGCACTAAAATAGGTGTGACCATAGCCTATTGTTCTTAATGATGAACTACCTCGGAAATTTAATTATGGCTACTTAAATGCTGAGATTGTCAAGCATTTTACTGCTAATTATTTTACCAGGAACATTGAGATGCTGTGATTAATATAGCGCTGCTGAACGTACCTGTCAAATTCTCATGTTCCATTAATAACAAGGCTTCATGTTTTGATTATGGAAACAGCAAATGATTTTTAATGAAATTGTTTGATTATTTGGTTAATATTAGGGTAAAGGTGGTGTCTTATATCATTTAAAATTTACTCCACTAACAGAGAAAACTGCCTAGAGCCCTGAGTGGAAGAATCTCGTGAACAAGTATGTTGTACCCATGATTTGAGTATTGCGCCGGCTTTCAATTAGTGTCTGGTTGACTTCAAGAAAGACATTGCTGAGGTGTCCTCTTCTTTGCAGGTCCAACCCTGCAAGGTGATAAGTACCAACTCCCGCTGGAGCCAATGGGAGCTGAGGGCACTGAACAACTTGCTAGACTTGTAAAGGCTGTCTCTTGATCACTTTACTGCATAGCCCCATTGCAGCATTCAGCTCAGCTTGGAGGCAGTCTGACAGCCCCTGTGCTTAAACACTCCAGGCCTGATTCCCTGTTCTTCTGCAGCTTGTACCATCATTTACACTAATGCAAAGCAAGTGCAAATGACTACACAAGATGAAGGGCAAAGGGAAAAGAACCTCTCCATGTCTAGTGTCAGACCTTTCTCTTATGAGGCTCTTTTCAATCTTTAAAATTCACTCCTCTGGCACCCTGCCAGAGCCCAGGTCCAGTGAGCTGCAGAACATTATATATTTGGTTTAACTTTTGTCTGACTCTTATCTTCTGTTTGATTTTATTCCTGACAAAAGGATAGTGGCTTTTTAATCACTGTGCATTGTGGGTAGTTTTATCCTTCTGTGTAAATAAATGGCTGGCTGCTACAGCAAGAGCTGCACTAAAAATCAATAAAATAAATGAACAACAGCAAAGACAGTTCAGTTCAATAAGCTAGCAAATACTAAATGATCCTGCGTGTGTCTCACAGTGGTAGCTAACCGTAAGATATAGGAGTCTAGGAGTTAGGCTGCCACCACTGGGGTAAGTTTAAAAGAACTACACACTCACTTAGGCCAGGTCTACACTACCACTTATTTCGGTATAACTTACATCACTTAGGGGTGTGAATAAGCCACCCTCCTGAGCGACATAAGTTACACCGACCCAAGCACCGGTGTGGACAGCATTATGTTGGTGGGAGAAGCTCTCCCGCCGACATAATTACTGCCTCTCACGGCAGTGGATTTATTATGCCTCTCTCCCATCGGCATAGAATGTCTTCACCACACGCACTACAGCAGCACAGCTGCGCCGATGTAGCACTTGTAGTGTAGCCTAGCCCTTTAAACCCCTCCCAAACTACACCCCTTTTGTCCAGCAAAGTCCAGACATAACTGAGACTGTTGTATCCTCACACTTGGCTGCTAGGAAGGAGGCTTCTTCTTTAAGTACTGTATTTATATTTCAGAGTAACAGCCGTGTTAGTCTGTATCCACAAAAAGAAGAACAGGAGTACTTGTGGCACCTTAGAGACTAACAAATTTATTAGAGCATAAGCTTTCGTGGACTGCAGCCCACTTCTTCGGATGCATATAGAATGGAACATATATATATATGCATCCGAAGAAGTGGGCTGTAGTCCACGAAAGCTTATGCTCTAATAAATTTGTTAGTCTCTAAGGTGCCACAAGTACTCCTGTTCTTCTTTTTGTATTTATATTGTGTCCATCACCATGGCATCTGAGTGCTAGCTGTGTAATGTAATTCTCTCTGACATTTTAGGAACATATAGTATGGTCTGTGTCTTAGTATATGGGCAGTGGCTGTATTCTTAGCACCTGTTAGACGGTCTGTTCTAGATGGCCTGGAGGTGGGGGACTTTCCTATTGCCTCCTAATTGTTGTTAGGAGAATATATGACTGGATGGAGGTTTGATCTACTCTATCTGTCTTCCTGGCTCTATGCCAGGGGTTCTCAAACTGGGGGCCGTGACCCCTCAGGGGGTCACAAGGTGGTTACATGGGAGTCACGAGCTGTGGGACTGACAGTTTTGAGCCCCCACTAAATTAAATTACCTCCCCATTTTTAACTTATAAGGGGGGACAAACTCATAAGCTTGTTGTGTGAAAGGGGTCACCGATACAAAAAGTTTGCAAACCACTGCTCTATGCTATATGCCACCAACTCCTACCTGCCATCTGTAACTGCCACAGCGCCTCCTGCTAGTGCTCTTCTAGTGTCTGAGACTTTGAAGCTCTTTCCCCCTTTGTCCTCACTTCTCATAGACTGGCTTTATGCCCCTATCCGCGTCCATGGCTGCTGGGAGTCTCTATCAGACCACATCATGGCTGGAGGAATACTCGCCTTTCCTCTCTCACTGCAAGCTAGCACTTTGATTGGGGAAAGAAGGCACACAAGGCCCAGTCTCTCTGTAGCTGTGGAGCACACAGTATGACTCTTTTCATAGAGTGAAATCATGCATTCCCAATCCCTCCTGGAACAGAAAATAGACAGGGAAGGGAGAGAAGACCCAATCCAATCTCTTCCTCCTAGACTCAGATGAGTGCTTTATTCAACTGCACATGACCTTTTCTTTGAGGCTGTCCTTTGTTTTGTGTGGTGTTGCTTGCTCCATTGGATCATAATATCCAGGATGACACATTCTGACTGATGAATCAGAAAGCGGTACCATAGCATCAATTTCATAAGAAAGCATAGATGCAGAAGAAACCGGTCAAGCTGCAGGTAAATGTTTTATAACCCAGGAGGCCAGAGATTAAAGCCAGGTAGGGAGCAGCTCTAACTGGGGTCAAGTAGAACAGTTAATAAAAATATTCCACCTTCTCTGCAGAAATCCCTAAAACTTGGATCTGTAGATTTTTATTATTTCTATTCATGGTACTGTGAAAGCAAGATCCAGCTTTGCTTAAAAGAAAGCATTACAAATATAACCATTATATTTAAAGATATCATGATTTTCATTATTTTGCCCCAAAATACATGAAAATACAAAGCCAGAGTGGACAAGATTTTGCTTCAAACTTCTTTGTGGGTTAGAAAATATGGGGAACTAATCAAATATTTTTTTATCCTTATTAAATATTCTTTTGCCAAACCTATCAATTAAAATCAGGCTGTGAGAGAAAACTGAAATCTCTCCCACCATATTCATTTGCTTATTATCATTAACAGTAAACATAGATTTGATTCTGTGTACTGTACAGGAGATTGGGAAAACCAATTCTGGCTTTCTTATCTATATATTTCAGTAGCTTTCAGATTTTAAGGGGAAGGAAAGATCTGAGGGTAGATTTGAAATTAAATGTGCATGAATGCATGAATTGGTATAAAGCTGAGGTGACGTCATGAGAGCTATGGAAACCTATAGCCTCAATAGAGCCCATATGTACCTGCACTCCCCAAGATTAATGATGGTAATGGCTCCACTGTTCAGATATTTTTCATTTAAGTCTTATGTCTATAAGCATCCCATTTTTATCTAAAAATTCTTTTGTTGTGACACGGGAATAGCTTCTGAATGGCTTCTTTATTTTCTTTTCATATTTTATTTGTTATTTTAAATAATGTAACAATATAAAGGGCTCGAATTTGCAACCCACTCTTGGAAGGTTGTATGTCCAGTAATTGTAGATGACAAATATTACATAGGTCATTGATATAATAAGTAACAACTACTTTTAACTGCTAGTACTTTCCCAAAAATGCTTTCCCACCAGGTGCCTGAAATTATTCTATGATGGGGCTCTCAAGCTAACTAAAAGAAATCCCAGAGTGTTCTTTCCACTTCAGCCTGCCACAAACTCTGGGTACATCTACTCTGCATCTGGGATGTGTAATTCCCAGTTTGGGTAGATGGACATGTACCAACTCTGCTCAAGCTTGCAGACTAAAAATAGAAGTGTGGCCACAGCGGCATGGGCAGCAGCTTGGGTTAGCCACTTGAGTGCATACCTAGAATCTCATTCAGAGAGCTAGCCCGAGCCACTGCCTGCACAGCCACAGCCACACTGCTATTTTTAGCATGCTCACTAGCTGAAGCAGAGCCTACAAGCTGGGAATTACACCTCCCAGCTGCTGTATAGACATACCCAGGATGGCTTCCAGAGATAGTTTCTAATGAAGAGGAACTTCAGATTAGGACAACTCTAGTCCAAACAAACATACTTACTGGAACCCATTCAGTAAGGGACAATGAACTCCAGTTCCCTCACCTAGCCCCAAATATCCAGTCATGACCACCCGGCAGCACCCCTTTCCTGATTCCTCTCTGCCCAGACATGGTCATCCAATGCCCCCCTACAAGTTCCCTCACTTCATACACTACCATCTGTACCTTGCTTTCTCTGCTCCAGTTCTGGTAAAGGGGCCATCTGGACACCTTCTAATGCATCAGAGGAAAGGAGGGATAGCAGGCCGCTAGGCTTTCTCTAACCCTGAAAACAAATAAGGTAAAGGGGGGTCTGGGCCTCTAAGAGGAAGGCTGTGCAGGGAGACAGAGTACACAGCAGCATGAAAATTGCTGCAAACTCAATGGAAACGCAGCCCAGTTTCCATGAGTTGTTTTCATAATGAAACCCCAGAAAAGACATTTTCCCCTTCTTTCTGTTGTTGAAGGAAACAACAGAACTCACAAACATTATAACCTCTGGAGACCCAGCCTGCAGCCTGGTAGGTAACCTATGGTAAAGGAGGCTGTACTTAAAATATTGTATTACAACATATGGGAAAAATTAGTAAGAGACCTCAAATGTTGTGATCATTGGAAATCTCCAGAAAAAAAGCTAAGTTAAAACAGTTATGGTTCAGATTTGTTTAATTTATAATGGTTATTATGTTTTAGATAGAAAACAATAGATGTTTGAAAGTAATGCTGTTTAAAGTTTAAGTTCCTTCTACAACTACCTTAAATCTCCTCCTGCACCTTGGTCCATCCTCTCTAACATTCAAATGCAAGCTCACCCCACACACTCAGAGAAAACTCTACAGACTGGCTTGCAAAACTCCAGACTCACTTATTACTAATATGTGGAAGGTTTGACTATTCTCCCTTCTCTTGACACAGATCAGATACTACAGCATCTCACAGACTACATTCCATGCACCACACCACTTCCATTCATTACACCACTGTGGATTGTCCACCCTACTGTAATCCATTCACCCCACAATCCATATTGTGAAGAGGCCCCACTGTGTACACACTGGCTTGAGTTCAATCAATAAAATGCCCATTCTACACAAAGATCCTGATATTCAGAAGTGATACACACCCAAAACTTAACTTACACTCAGTGGGAGCTGTGGTTCACCCCATCCGAAAAATACTCTGCAATGCTCACCACCTCTGAAAAATCAAGCCACTCTGGGGTGAAAATCTCCAAACACCAGTCACACCATTGGATTATTGGATTGAGATCTGCAGGCACTATAGGCCAGAAGGGTTGGTGCAGGTTATATAATTATACAAAGGAAGAACGTATGTGCTAAAAGGCAGGAATTCCTACCATTAAGTGAGGGATGCATCGTGGGAAAAGGGCAGAATTCTATAAGAGTGAGGAGTTTCTTTGATATTGAACATTTAAGTTTTACTTTTAACCCAATTGCATTTTATTTGCATAATCTATAAAAGAAATATATTTTCAATCTTAATTATTTCAAACTGAAGCCTTTTTGGGAAAAGGGAAAAATGGGAAAGATGTAAAGATTATAGGGGCCCTGCTGCCTCAGCAATGCACAATGATATACATTTTTAAACTAACAAACTCTCTTTCATGCAATTGAGGGTTATTCTCTGTCTTAAGACAATGTACATTTCAGATATTCACAGTGGGTGAAATTCACTCATGAGGAGAGGACAGCATAAGGCATAGGCTGGGAAGTAAGCAGTACATTAAGCCTTGTGCTGGCTTCCTACATTGGTATGAATTTCCCCTTTCATATTTCCAATTATGATATATATATAATTGTCCTTCACAGTCAATACTAGAGACTTTCCAGTACAGATATGTTGAAGTTTACAACTCATTTCCAACCTCTTTTCAAATACTTAGAAATGTACAACATGCTGTCTTCTGTGCTGTCTTGTTCAGACTTACACCATCTACCCGGATAGATAGAACTAAACAGAACACAACATGATTTAAAGAATCATTTTATATTTGCTCTTTTGGAATTTTACAGCAAAATATCCTTTTCGAGAAGATGCTGGTCTGTAATTAATTCAGTTTGCAGGTATCTTCTTTGAATGCAAAATGTAATAGCTGTCCAAAAGCTAAATCAACTAGCAAATGTGGCAGATGGGCAACTATTCAAAATAAATTAATGTATATTGGCACATCTTCAATTATAATCCCTTTGAAAATATGGGAGATGACATTTAGGAACATTCAAAACTCAAGAAGCCAGTTGGCAATGCCAAAATTGTCACTTTCATATGCATGAATGTCTTGTAATGGAAAAGAAAAAAATGTTGATTTAAGGAGAATTACAGATAGATGAGCTAAGTGAAGAAATATGGATTGAATTTGATTTCTCCAGCTTCAGGATTTTAAAGATGTGTGGTTTCCTACAGCATAAACTGACCCTTTCATTGATTGGCACGACCTTTAATCTGCAGTATTTTAGCTGAACAGCAAAGATTATAATTTCTTGTTCAATTATGAAACATAAAGAATGTTCCTGTTCCGCATGTATTTGCTAAATGACCTAACCAACACTATTGGAGTTCCATTTCCATGTCTGAAAGACACAGAAAAGAATTATTAATCCTGCTGATACATAATGCTACTCACTACATTTCACTTCCTAATTTCCGAAACACCTAACCTGCAATAAAACTTGACTAAACAAATAATGGAGAGCACTACAAATACTATAAAACAACCTGGAGTCCGGTGGCATCTTAAAGACTAACAGATTTATTTGGGGATAAGTTTTTGTGGGTACAAACCCACTTCTTCAGATGCATGGAGTGAAAACAAACGTCTTCAAAAACAGATGTCAAAGAGAAACTGCAGAGCTACAATTCATTTGCAAACTTAACACCATTAATTTGGGCTTGAGTAGGGACTGGGAGTGACTGGCTCACTACAAAAGCAATTTTCTCTCTCTTGGTATTGACACTTCCACATCAATTATTGGGAGTGGACCACATCCACCCTGACCGAATTGGCCTTGTTATCACTGGTTCTCCACTTGTAAGGTAACTCCGTCCTCTTCATGTACCAGTACATCTATGCCTGTATCTGTAATTTTCACTCCGTGCATCTGAAGAAGTGGTTTTTTACCCACGAAATCTTATGCCCAAATAAATCTGTTGGTCTTTAAGGTGCCACCAGACTCCTCATTGTTTTTGTGGATACAGACTTACATGACTATCTCTCTGATATAAAACAACCTCTGATTCTATAATAATTAACCTGCTAGTAGGCTTGGTTTTAAAATGTTTTTATTTATTTTAACGCATATGGCACAAGTGACAGAGTTCAAGTACTTGACAAAAAAAAAAACATTAAGTGAAGTACATTTGTTCGGAAGATAATTTTATTTAGCATCTTTAAGCAGGGCATAATTAAGTTACTGTGTCATACAAAATGATTGAGGCTTACGTAAGTAACAGCTGGTTACCCCAATGGCTGTACAGCTGCAGGGCAGCCTTTGGCAAGAAAATCTGTGCAAACACAAATAATGTACTATGCTAATGGACACAATGTAATGAGCAAGGAAACAGCTAAAATGGAAAGACAAAAAGAAAATCAAACAATCAAACAAGTCCCTTTAGACCTCAGCATGCATTTCAACTGCAATTAGTACATGAAACTCTTACAGAGTACTATCCTTATTTGGAAATGTTAGTAGAGTTGATTTCTTACGTCAGCTGACATAAGAGCGCTTCTCAGCTGCTGTAAATTGATACAATTTATTGACTTCAATTAAATTAGAAAGCTGCACCGATTGAGGTCCAATGATTATAGGGTAATTAGAATATTTTTCACAACTGTCCTCTCCCACCTTTTAGAAGAAAAATAAGCAAGCTGCAATTTAAACGGTCATAATTAGACAAAACTATGTGCATAATGGATTTATGCCAGAAAATCAAAAAAGAATCCTACAAAAAGTGCAAATGTGGACAAATTGCTAAGGATGAGTACAACAGAATAGCACAAGCATGTAGGGGCAAAATCATAAAGATTAATGTTCAAAATGAGTTATACCTAGTAAGGGACATAAAAGGCAATATAAAGTTCTTTAAATACATTAGGAGAAAAACAAAGATGAAGGAAAGTGCAGGTCCTCTATTTAGCAGGGAAGAGGAGCTAATAACTGATGACATCAAGAAGGCTGATTTGTTTAATGCCTAGTTTGCTTCAGTTTTCACAAAAAAAGACAATAGTGACCAGATTCTCAGTACAATTAATACTGACAACAAGGGGGATGGAATGCAAGCCAAAAGAGGGAAAGAACACTTAGAAAATATGCAGATAAGTTAGATGTATTCAGGTTGGTAGGGCTTGATGAAAGTATTTTCATGTTATAGCAGTCTCAGATGATGACCCAACACAAGTTCATTTTAAGAACACTTTCACAGCAGATTTGACAAAACGCAAAGAAGGTACCAATGTGAGATTTCTAAAAAAAGCTACAGCACTCGACTCAGGGTTTAAGAATCCGAAGTGCCTTCTAAAATCTAAGAGGGACGAGGTATGGAGCATGCTTTCAGAAGTCTTAAAAGAGCAACACTCTGATGTGGAAACTGCACAACCCGAACCACCAAAAAAGAAAATCAGCCTTCTGCTGGTGGCATCAGACTCAGATGATGAAAACGAACATGCGCTGGTCTGCTCTGCTTTGAGCAGAACCCGTCATCAGCATGGATGCATGTCCTCTGGAATGGTGGTTGAAGCATGAAGGGATATATGAATCTTTAGCACATCTGGCACATAAATATTTTGCGACGCTGGCTACAACAGTGCCATGCGAACACCTGTTCTCACTTTCAGGTGACGTAAACAAGAAGCAGACAGCATTATCGCCTACAAATTGTAACCAAACTTGTTTGTCTGAATGATTGGCTGAAGTAGGACTCCACTTTACATGCTAAAGTTTTACATTGTTTTATTTTTGAATGCAGTTATTTTGTGTACATAATTCTACATTTGTAAGTACAAATTTCATGATAAAGCAGTGGTGGGCGGCAACCTGCGGCCTGCAGGCTGCACGTGGCTCGTCAGGGTAATCCGCTGGCGGGCCTCGAGACAGTTTGTTTACATTGACTGTCTGCAGGTATGGCCGCCCGCAGCTCCTAGTGGCCAGTTTGCCGTTCCTGGCTAGTGGGAGCTGCAGAACGGCGAGCTGCGGCCACTGGGAGCTGTGGGTGGCCGTGCCTGTGGACGGTCAATGTAAACAAACCGTCTCGCAGTCCGCCAGTGGATTGCGCTGACAGACCATAGGTTGCCCACCACTGTGATAAAGGGATTGCATGACAGTACTTGTATTAGGTGAATTGAAAAATACTATTTATTTTGTTTTTTGCAGTACCAATATTTGTAATAAGAAATAAATAAAAAGTGAGCATAGTACACTTTGTATTCTGTGTTGTAACTGAAATAAATATATTTGAAAATGTAGAAAATATACAAAATTATTTAAATAAATGGTATTCTATTCTTGTTCAACAGCGCGATTAATCGCAATAAATTTTTTTCATCATGCAATTAATCGCAATTATTTTTAATCGATTAACAGCCCTACTATAAATAGTAATCATTAATCTTAGATAAAGCATTTTCTATGGTGCTATGATTCCTATGCTGGATTCAAACCCAGCACAGATTGCTCATTTCAAAGTTGTGCCAATGCTTTAAACCTGACAGACAAGCCTCTTGATTATGATTTTTCAGAATATTCGGAGTGCCTCTACAAATCTGTTGTAATGATTAAATAAGAAGACACTCCACCTCTCAAGGAAACACTGGTTCAGATGTGCTAGCAGGCTAATTGGTAAATTTCTCCCCCGTCCTCCCCACACACTCATTTTTAGAAATAATTAACATTTCTTCTCCCTACTTATGTTTTCAAACTTTAATTAACACTCCTAATTATATTACTGAATGTATAGGGAACTGTTGCATGCTACCAGTTATATAATATCCCAATTACTATTTACTAAATAATGATTTTCTATCATTATAGACTATTAACAGTCATCTCTAGAATTATTAGTTACAGTTCCAAAGCAGCTAAATGAGGAACACAAGAGCAACCTTTTCTTTCAAACTAATGAGAAAATCTAGTGAATTTCACTCAAGGAACTGGAATGTAGAGTCTCAAGACTGCAAACTGGTGACTAGACAATGGAGCCAATCTAACCAATTAGCCAGTTCCTCCAACCCATCACAGGACTCACCCAAACACATTTTTCTTAGCTGACAGGCCACAATTTGTAAGTGCAATATTGAGAATGTTAAAAACAATGCCTACAATACATGACAGAAACAGAATCCCATATGATGGATTTGCCTGTTACTGTAGCCCAGGCTTAAATTTGGACTTTCAGGGTTCATAGGCCTTGGATATGTAGGTCAATGTAAGCTTGTTTCAGTTGGAAAATGCTATGCATGTATCAGGGAAGAAGGATAGTGCAGTGATTAGGTTGCTAGTCCAATACCTGGGTTCAGTTCTGTGTGTGATCTTAAGCAAGTCTCCTAACACCCAATGGAAGTTAGGTGCCTAGATGCCTATCTAAATGTTTTGGGGCCTAAATATCTTTAAAAACCTGTTCCTTAGTCTTTCTGTGACTCAGTTTGCCATCTGTAAAATGGGGATAGTATTACTTCCCTGCATCTCACAGAAGTGTAGGGATAAATTAAAAGATTCTGTGGTGCTCATATACAAAGGTAATAGGGCCACAGAAGTATCAAAAACAGATGATAGCTTACACTGAGTTCTCTCCTACAGAATCTCACCAAACTCTTGCCTGACTCTGGTTGGAATTTTACAACATTTCTGCCTCTCATTCTTATTAAACCTGAAGGATTTTTTTAATTAATGGCTAATAAATGTGGACTGTACAGCAGACAACCCCAACATTAGTCTTCTGAGGAGAAGATGGGTTTTGTTTCATGCTCTGCAATCAGCACAAACAGCAAAAAGAAAATATTCATGGCACAATCAGATGTAAACTGTTATTTTATTATTCTTCAACTTTATCACAGTATAAATAATCTGGCTTGAAGTAGGAACAGTCCACCGTGGAATTTAGCACACTAGTGTTAGCAAATAGTGGTGGTTTGAGTAAATTGTGCATAGTGACAAACTGTACTACTGCGAGGCAATATTTCAGAGAGAAGTACCATGATAACTTGAGGTAAAATATATCTGTGGTGTAATGCAGCTAATAAGCATACTGGGTTCAGTTTATTGAGTTTCATTGAGAGGCATAATGGTACATAGTTGGCCCCCAAAGCAAATATCAAAAGTTTGACCCCCCTTCATCCAGCAGCTTCCCACAACCACCCTTTCTCCTCACTGGGACAACATGTTCACCTGACTCATGCCATTTTCTCTTGACTCCTTCTATATTAAACTTCCTTCCTACATTAAATCCTCCGGTGTCTACACCATTTCCCTTGTCTTGCTCCCCATTCTCTCTTTATTTCCTTATCTTGCTGTCTGTTTCCCCAAGTCTTTTAGAGTATTTTATATTTGTAATTTGATATTCAAGGCATGAGACTGGGCACCTAAGTTACATGGAATGGTATTGTCTTTCCCTGATTGGATTACTTAATTTATATAAACAGGAGCATTGAGTGACAAAATCATTAGTGCGCTGAGTCTTAGGGGCAGGGTGAAGAGCACTTTAGAGTGAGAGAAGCAGCGGGAGATAAATAGACATAAGAAAATTTAGAACATCTAAAATTGTTTCCTGTCCTTTTTTGCACAAGAGCATATCTGATTACATATGTGAACACTAGATTTAAAAATAGCTGAGATCTTTCCTCTCTGAGGGAGAATGAGAGCAAAATCTAAAACAAATTAAATGTCCGTCTAGCAGATTCTACATTCAGTTTTCTCCTGTCACTTTCTCACCAATTAATTACTCTTACCATAACATCCCCCAATCTTCCTCCTTGGTTGGTGCCAATGTTTGCCAGCTTCCCATTTCTCACTGGTAACAGCAGTGGGACTGATTGTCCTCCCCTTCGACATTGTGGTGATGGGTGACCATCTGGCTGTAAGTTGATATACTTCTCCCTGTACCATGGTAGATGCAGGCGATGATCCATTTCTGACCATATTGTCCTGAGTCTGGACCTCATGCAAAGTGTCTCTAGGCAAGGAACCTTTCTGCTGCTCATATTTTCATTCTCTTTGCCCACATTTTTCCCTCTCCTACTTACTAATGTTCATGTTGACAATGCATTGATTTTGTTTGAGAACACCAGTGATTTTAAAATAGCCTTCTTGTCTCATCTCTTTCTCTTATGCCCTGACTCACAAATATACAAAGCCAATGTGTATAGGAGCAGGCGTGGTAGGATGCTGAGTTGAAAACCCATATTTACGTGACTAAATGCTCCATCACAAACGTACTTAAATAAAAAACCAAATGTTTGGGGAAAAAGTGATTTTTTTTAAAAAAAGAGTATAAAGTTTGTGTTTGGATTGAATCAAAAGTCAGATTAAGTGAATACATTCAGAAATACATTTTTGTACTATTCACTCAGCTTTAAGTCTCTTAGCAAATAACATTTTGTCGCATAAGCTTGGAAATCCCATCTTCTCTCTAAATCGACATTCCCTCTGTCTTTTGTGTTTGACTTACACTGAACTAACAGAAGAAAGTGACAGTTAATGCTAAATTGCTCCTCCCTGTGCTTAGGGATTGCAGGGGACTCCCAACAGCATGTGGTTTTCCTCAACATATGTGCTTCTTTGTCTTGGCACAGCAAGACCAGAGAACACATTTCACAATTTTAAAATCTATATTTGCTATGTAAGCATTGGTTGCAATGATTTGCTATGTCTTTCCTTTCAGTGTAAACACTGCAACTCGATACAAATGCAAAAGTGAATTAGCGTGAGCCCAAACTCCAATTTATGTGTTTGTTGCTGACAGGCCACCCAGTTTATAAGTACAATATTGAAAACCTTACCCACAGTTTACTACAGGATATGACAGAAATTGAATAGCATTTAAATTTCTTGGTTTAAACGATGGGTATTCAGTTCCAGCCAAGTTTCATAGGACTGGACTGTAGTCAGTCTCTGTATGGGTGCACTGAGGAGGAAAGTGGGGTGTATAAGGAACATTCTTTCTGTATTGCATTAGGTTTGGGGGAGACAATATGCTATCATCAGGTATCGTACTTTTCCCCCTTCTTGTACCTCAGCTTACCTTTCAGCTTACCTTTCAGCTATGGTACAGGCCAGAGTTTAGTCTTTTCAGGACTTTAGTATCTATCTGTCTATATTATACAGAATTAAATTTCTGTTAAGAAGGAGAGTGACTCAAACTCTCCAAAGGAAACTATTTACTAAATCACTCACTTACTGTCTCTCTCTCATAGAATCATAGACTTTAAGGTCAGAAGGGACCATTATGATCATCTAGTCTGACCTCTTGCATAACGCAGGCTACAAAATCTCACCCACTCACTCCTGTATCAAACCTGTGTCTGAGCCATTGAAGCCCTCAAATCATGGTTTAAAGACTTCAAGGTGCAGAGAATCTTCCAGCAAGTGACCCATGCACCATGCTGCAGAGGAAGTCAAAAAACCCCTAGGGCCTCTGCCAATCTGCCCTGGAGGAAAATTCCTTCCTGACCCCAAATATGGTCATCAGGTAAACCCTGGGCATGTGGGCAAGACTCACCAGCCAGACACCCAGGAAAGAATTCTCTGTAGTAACTCAGATCCCACCCCATCTAACATCCCATCACAAGCCATTGGGCATATTTACCGCTAATCAAAGACCAATCTCATTATACCATCCCCTCCATAAGCTTATCAAGCTTAGTCTTGAAGCCAGACATGTCTTTTGCCCCCACTACTCCCCTTGGAAGGCTGTTCCAGAACTTCACTCCTATGATGGTTAGAAACCTTTGTCTAATTTCAAGTCTAATCTTCCTGATGGCCAGTTTATATCCATTTGTTCTTGTGTCCACATTGGTACTGAGCTTAAATAATTCCTCTCCCTCCCTGGTATTTATTCCTCTGATATATTTGTAGAGAGCAATCATAGCTCCCTTGAGCCTTCTTTTGGCTAGGCTAAACAAGCCAAGCTCTTTGAGTCTCCTTTCATAAGACAGGTTTTCCATTCCTCGGATCATCCTAGTAGCCCTTCCCTGCACCTGTTCCAGTTTGAATTCATCCTTCTTAAACATGGGAGACCAGAACTGCACACAGTATTCTAGATGAGGTCTCACCAGTGCTTTGTATAATGGTACTAACACCTCCTTATCTTTACTGGAAATACCTCGCCAGATGCATCCCAACACCGCATTAGCTTTTTTCACGGCCATATCACATTGGCGGCTCATAGTCATCCTGTGATCAACCAATACTCCGAGGTCCTTTTCCTCCTCCGTTACTTGCCACTGATGCGTCCCCAGTTTATAACAATAATTCTTGCTATTAATCCCTAAATGCATGACCTTGCACTTTTCACTATTAAATTTCATCCTATTACTATTACTCCAGTTTACAAGGTCATCCAGATCTTCCTGTATGATATCCCGGTCCTTCTCTGTACTGGCAATACCTCCCAGCTTTGTGTCATCTGCAAACTTTATTAGCACATTCCCACTTTTTGTGCCAAGGTCAGTAATAAAAAGATGATACAAGATTGGTCCCAAAACCAATCCCTGAGGAACTCCACTAGTAACCTCTCTCCAGCCTGACAGTTCACCTTTCAGTACGACTCGTTGTAGTCTCCCCTTTAACCAGTTCCTTATCCACCTTTCAATTTTCATATTGATCCCCATCTTTTCCAATTTAGCTAATAATTCCCCATGTGGAACCGTATCGAATGCCTTACTGAAATCGAGGTAAATTAGATCTCTCTTTGAATACATGAGAGTTTACTTGTTTCTTGAAACAACTGTGAATATTGTCAATAACAACTCTTTGAAAGACAATGCTTTGGGGGAGGGCCCTCCCAATTTATAGTACTTGTTATTATCACAAATTCAAATGCAAAATATAATTATGCATGTGCATACCTTCCCAGGGCTCTTCTCTGGGAGGATTTACTGTTCTCTGTCTCTGAGGAACGCTCAAGCTGCTTAAAGTCTGTGAAACAAATGATAGTCCCACGACTCCTTCAAACTCCCTCTGAGTCTCTGCAGTGACAGCCTGAAGCAATTCTAGTTGTCTTCCTCTCTCATGGGGTGAGTGAGACTGCAGTCTAAATCAGCAAACTGGCAAAGTCCCTGGAACACAATCCTGACAACAGACCCTTCTGATCCTTGTTGCACTGCTCCACTGCTGAGTGTTCCAATCTGGCTCCCACTCCCATTTATAAGCTCCTCCCTCTCCCCTTGAGTGCCCATTCATTCCACTCTCAGAGAGTGACTCTGGATGTGTCCCGTCACTCTGCTTGCCCACAATGGAAATCAACTAAGCAGCTTTAAACAGCTAATAAGCTACTCCATCCAATTTCTGGATGATTCTAGCTCATCCAGTGGAGTCATCCCCACCTGGCTCCTGCAAGTCTGCAGGCACACAAAGTCCCCCAAAACAAAGAACCAAGAACTATGTATCCTCCCTGTGATGTCCTGTCCCTTTAAGTGTTAAAGCACTCCTCCCTCCCCAGTGCAAAGCCTCTCTTTTATGTTAATTTCAGTTCTGCTGCCTGAACAATATAGCTAACCATCGCAGCAGAGAGCTGTGTTTCTATCAGCTCCCTCTGTGTCTGTGTCTATCTCCTTCTTTGCTGGGTCCAAATATAACACTTCCTACTGTTTCGTCCCTTATTTACACCACTAAAAACTGCAATGCAAACATGTGGATTGCATTTGTATTCGCCTGAGCAAGAGGACATGTACCACTGAATGCTGTTACCAAAAGGGGTGGCATGGGGAGATGCTGGATCCATGGACCACCTCTCTATCTCCACTGTGGCCAGCAGATTACCAACTGCTGAGAGAAGCAGTCTTTGCACCCATTAAACCAGATTTACTACCTTTGCATATATGGGTACTATGAGAGGCTTTCTACTAAAAAGCCATCCATATATCCTATGGAATTGCAACTCCACACCACCCTCAACTTGCCAATGGACAGAGAGGTGCTGGCCGCCACTTTCCGCAGTTCCCATTGTCCAAGAACAGCGAAATGTGGCCACTGGGAGCTGCGTGCGGCTGTGCCTGTGGATGGTCAATATAAACAAATTGTCTTTCGGCCCGCCAGCGGATTACCCTGATGGGCCGCGTGTGGCCCACGGGCCACAGGTTGCCCACCACTGTTCTATATTGAGGGAGGAAGCCCTTCTATCTAGATTCTTAAACTGGTACCCATTATTGCCGTATCTAAGTGCCTGGAGACTCCTCAGTTTCTAATCTCTTACTGGAGACAATGTGGATTTTAAATGCAACTCACAACTTGCCTTTTAGATTTAGGCTCCTCTACAGAAATCTAATTCAGGCCCTGGACTAATTGCAAGGCCGCTAATAGTTTCTCAATGTTCACAGGGCCTCATGAAAATCATGGTTCTATCTAAATCCACTCTTTTTTCCACCGCCATTCAAAATAATAAATTATCATAAAAAATACACCCCAAAACAAACAAAAGAGCCACACCCTTTCCAAAAAAACAACAACTAACCCCTTCCCCCCACCCTTATTATTGCAATAGCATAAAATCACCTATGAACTTTCTGAAATTCTTGAGTTACAGAATCCCAAAATAACAGATATCTTTGCTGTCACTGATTACCCGATGGTACAAAATAAAAGTAAAATAGATTTTTATTTACACTAGTTAACCAAATGGTGAAATCAATTTAAAATGAGCAAGAACAGGCAGCTTTTTTTTTAGCTATATATCTTCAAACCATTAAAGGATTAGTTTATATTTTAGTAGAACTCTTTAAAGTCTAATCATGTATGGCAATATATTTTAATTTCACACTTGTCTCCTTCTTGCTTCTCAGCCAAAACTTTTAAAGTTAAAATACTTCTGAAGATTTTTTCCCTAAGAAAATCATTCTGCGAAGTCTTGCTGCAGATTCTTTTGTAGTAGTAGTAGTAAAGTAATTTAACTTAATGAAAAGGAACAGTAACAAACTCATTTGAAGAAAAAAAACCCTCTCTTTATCATAACAAAGTAACATAGCAGACCACAGTCCTACAAGGAAATTATGTCAGTGGAGCAAGAAAATGAAAATATAGTGTTTAACAGGAAATGTGTTCTATTTCTTCTGAGAAAAATGACTGTAAATCATACTAACATTGCCTTCAAATGTAAAACCTACAGAACCCAAAGTTTATGACTAACATAAGTGAACAGAATTGGTTTGATATTAGAAGTGTTTAGGGAAAGATAGTGTGGTACCGTAATTCTAAGGCCTGGTCTACACTAGAAAATTAAGTCAGTTTAACTATGTTGCTCAGGGGTGTGAGTGGATTAGTTAAACTGACCTAACCCCCAGTATGGACAGCTCTGGGTCAACAGAAGAATTCTTCCATCAACCTAGCTATCGCCTCTCAGGAAAGTGGATTACCTACGCCAACAGAAGAACCTCTTCCATCAGCAAAGGTAGTGTCTACACTGAAGTGCTGCAGCAGTGAGATTTCACTTGCTGAAATATTCACTATTAAAACACCACTGAAATGCTTTATATGTGCAGTTACAGCACGTTTTATTTTCTATTTTTTCCTTGTGCAACAAAGAACTGCCATGTATTTACTCATGCATCACAGAGAAATCTCCTGCTTGTGTGCTGACAAAATATTTGTGGTTGAAAGTTTCCGTATGCTGCAAATACAGAGACAAGAGTCAATGCAAAATCCACATTCATGACACTGGTAAATGTGAAAATATTCTAGGGCTGGTCAAAAATGGCATTCCACAATATAACATGTAGTTTTTGAGTCCTGATTTGTGCTTGGAGGAGGTAGTTTCTGACCAGAGAAGTGGTGTCATTTTTGTGACCCTTGTGTCCACATCTAGAGTGAAGATTCAATCTACTGTGTGTTCTGCTGTGTGGCTGGGAATAGAAAACACATGAAAAAATCTCATGGGGGTTTGGATGGAAATGGAGGGGTAAGGGTGTCCTGTGTATTGTCATTGTCAACATGGCTATTAAAGTCTCCCAGAGATGAGTTTTGGGGATTCTCTGACCATTTCAGATAGTACTCTTGTTGGCTTTTCTAGAAAACACTTTCTGTGATAGCCTGTAGACCATTTCTCCAATGTTGGCCTTTTCAATGATTCATAAATAAATAAACTGACTTGCAGGACAGTGTTTTTTGTGGGGTCCTTTCTGATATGAGCTGGGTTGGTGTTGGTATTAGTCCATTACAGGATGGAAATACCAAAATAATCAATAATATGCAGAGAAGACAGAGTGTTTATTAAATATTTCTGTTCTGTAGCTGAGAAAAAACAAAGTACGTAGTCTCGTCTTATGCTGGTGATAACACTCTTTCAATTCCAGTAGTATTGCTGGAGACTGTTAAACAGACACTACTCAAGATAGATTTTAAATCAGCCAATCCAGATAACTTGCATCCAAGAGTTTTAAAAGTGCTGGCTGAGGGGCTTGCTGGACCATTAATGTTGATTTTCATAGACTCATAGACTATCAGGGATGGAAGGGACCTCAGGAGGTCATCTAGTCCAACCCCCTGCTCAAAGCAGGACCAATCTCCAGACAGATTTTTGCCCCAGATCCCTAAATGGCCCCCTCAACAACATAACTCACAACCCTGAGTTTAGCAGGCCAATGCTCAAACCACTGAGCTATCCCTCCCCAATTTCAATAAATCTTGGAACACTAGGGAAGTAACAAAAGACTGGAAGAAAGCTAATGATGTGCCAACTTTTTAAAAGGGTAAATGGGATGACCTGGGTACTTATAGGCCTGTCAGATCTAACATCAATCCAGGAAGAAAGTGGAGCAGCTGCTACAGAACTCAATTAATAAGGAATTAAACAGAGAGTAATGTAATTAATGAAAATCAATCTGGGTTTATGGAAAAATAGGTCCCTTCAAAACAACTTGATATATTTTTTGATGAGGTTACAAGTTTGGTAGACAAAGGTACTAGTGTTGATGTAGTACACTAGACTTCTGTAAAGTATTTGACTTGTACCACACGTTATTGAAAAACTAAAACAATATAAAATTAATATTTTTGTTTTCAATGTTGTAGCCATGTTGGTCCCAGGATATGAGAGAGACAAGGTGGGTGAGATAATATCTTTTATCAGACCGACTTCTGTGGGTGGAAGAGAAAGAGATGGGAAGCGGTGCGGGCGAGCGATGTGCTGGCTGCGGCTTCTCGCCGCCCCCATTGGCCCGGGACGGCGAACCGTGGCCAGTGGGGGCCGCGATCAGCCGAACCTGCTGTGTCAGCAGGTAAATAAAACTGGCCCGGCCTGCCAGGGTGCTTACCCTGGTGAGCCGCCTGCCAAACGTTGCTGACCCCAGGACTATAGTTTAACAAAGAGAAGGTTAATGGGTGATTTGATTACAGTCTATAAATATCTACACAGGGAACAAATGTTTAACAATGGGCTCTTCAATCTAGCAGAAAAAGGTATAAAACTATCCAATGGCTGGAAGTTGAATCTATCTAGACTAATTCAGACAGGAAATAAGGCATACATTTTTAACAGTACGAATAATTAACCACTGGACCAATTTACCAAGGGTCGTTGTGAATTCTCCATCATTCACAATTTTTAAAACAAGATTGGATGTTCTTACAAAAAAGTGTTCTAGAAATTATTTTGGTGAAGTTCTATGGTCTTTGTTACACAGGAGGTCAGACAAAATGATCACAATGGTCCTTTATGGCCTTGGAATCTATGAATCTTACATTGGGCTTCTTGTAGTTGATATTTGTTTTAAAGGGATTGTTTCAGATGCCTGAGTTTGTTCTTACTACTGTTGCTGGGCCAGTTCCTTCTACCAAAGACAAAGACACTGAAGTATATTGGAAGAGAAGTGGAGGAAGTGTTGGAACTAGTGTTTTGGCTCGAAGGAACAGCATTTGTGTCCTGGGTGTTATGCTCATGTCGGAGCTGTTTTCCTCTGTCCTTTGATTATGAACCTCTTTCATTGCTGGTGTATGAGTGTGGCATTTTAAGAGATTGTGGAATTAGTGTTACCATGCTGATACTATACCAGGGTGAATCTGGCCTGCCAGCATTTTCTTAAATCAACATTTTACCATGCTATTGAACCTTGTTTTCTTGTTTTACACTGTGCTGCTGGAACTGATTTATTTTTTTTAATTTGCCAACATAAAAAGTGTTGTTAGGAGTTGCATCAGTAAAATGCAGAAACATCCATGTTGAAATACATCAGGCCAGGAATGTTTCATGGCAAGTTAAACTGGCAAAAATTGCAATAAAAATCTAATTATTATGTTAGAAAATCACTCCACATTATTTTTGTGATCATAATAATAACCTATTCTAAGGGTTAGATCCACAGGAATTTAGGTGCCTATCTGCCATTTTAGTGCCTACATCAAAAATGTAGAACCTCAAAATCCACACTCAGCAGCTGCCTAATCCTGTAGGTGCCTAAAGTCCATTTGGCACCTAAGTTCCCATTGCTAAAGCTCCTTAGGTGCCCAAAAATCTGCTAGTGGACATGTACACAGCTACCACATTCCTGAAAACCCAGGCATCTATCGTATTCCTAAAATGTAGCACAATCCTCAAACTAGGCATTCCTCCTCCTATTTTTTTTTTGCCTCTGTCTTCACGAACAAGGTCAGCTCCCAGACTGCTGCACTGGGCAGCACAGTATGGGGAGAAGGTGACCAGCCCTCTGTGGAGAAAGAAGTGGTTCGGGACTATTTAGAAAAACTGGATGTGCACAAGTCCATGGGGCCAGATGCGCTGCATCCGAGGGTGCTAAAGGAGTTGGTGGATGAGATTGCAGAGCCATTAGCCATTATTTTTGAAACTCATGGCGATCGGGGGAGGTCCCGGATGACTGGAAAAAGGCTAATGTAGTGCCCATCTTTTAAAAAGGGAAGGAGGAGGATCTGGGGAACTACAGGCCAGTCAGCCTCACCTCAGTCCCTGGAAAAATCATGGAGCAGGTCCTCAAGGAATCAATTATGAAACACTTAGAGGAGAGGAAAGTGATCAGGAACAGTCAGCATGGATTCACCAAGGGCAAGTCATGCCTGACTAATCTAATTGCCTTCTATGATGAGATAACTGGTTCTGTGGATGAGGGGAAAGCAGTGGAGGTGTTATTCCTTGACTTTAGCAAAGCTTTTGATATGGTCTCCCACAGTATTCTTGCCGCCAAGTTAAAGAAGTATCGGCTGGATGAAGGGACTGTTAGGTGGATAGAAAGCTGGCTAGATCATTGGGCTCAACGGGTAGTGATCAATGGCTCCCTGTCTAGTTGGCAGCCGGTTTCAAGAGGAGTGCCCCAATAGTCGGGCCTGAGGCCGGTTTTGTTTAATATCTTTATTAATGATCTGGAGGATGGTGTGGACTGCACTCTCAGCAAGTTTGCAGATGACACTAAACTGGGAGGCATGGTAGATACACTAGAGGGTAGGGATCGGATACAGAGAGACCTAGACAAATTAGAGGATTGGGCCAAAAAAAACCTGATGAGGTTCAACAAGGACAAGTGCAGAGTCCTGTACTTAGGACAGAAGAATCCATGCATTGCTACAGACTAGGGACCGAATGGCTAGGTAGCAGTTCTGCAGAAAAGGACCTTGGGGCCACAGTGGACGAGAAGCTGGATATGAGTCAACAGTGTGCTCTTGTTGCCAAGAAGGCTAAAAGCATTTTGGGCTGTATAAGTAGGGGCATTGCCAGCAGATCGAGGAATGTGATCGTTCCCCTTTATTCGACATTGGTGAGGCTTATCTGGAGTACTGTGTCAGTTTTGGGCCCCACACTACAAGAAGGATGTGGAGAAATTGGAAAGAGTCCAGCAGAGGACAACAAAAATGATTAGGGGTCTGGAGCACATGACTTATGAGGAGAGGCTAAGGGAACTGGGATTGTTTAGTCTCCAGAAGAGAAGAATGTGGAGGGATTTGATAGCTGCTTTCAACTACCTGAGGGGGGGTTCCAAAGAGGATGGAGCTCGGCTGTTCTCAGTGGTGGCAGATGACAGAACAAGGAGCAATGGTCTCAAGTTGCAATGGGGGAGGTCTAGGTTGGATATTAGGAAACACTATTTCACTAGAAGGGTGGTGAGGCACTGGGATGCGTTACCTAGGGAGGTGGTGGAGTCTCCTTCCTTGGAGGTTTTTAGGGCCCGGCTTGACAAAGCCTTGGCTGGGATGATTTAGTTGGGAATTGGTCCTGCTTTGAGCAGCGGGTTGGACTAGATGACCTCCTGAGGTCCCTTCCAACCCTGATATTCTATGATTCTCTCTCACCTTCAGGGCCCAATTGGTAGGCATTCTCAGATGCAGTCTAATAGATTGGGCCCCACACAAAACAGGGGGAGGAGTTGCTGCTCCCCATATCACCTTTACCCCAGTGAGCAGAGCACTTGCCCAGGACTCACATTCAATCCCCACCTCTGCTGAGGGGGAGCATAGACTTGAACTCACATCTCCCACTTGCCCCAGGACTACCTTAACCACTAAGCCACTGGGTGTTCTGCAGTAGGGTATTTTCAATCTCTTCTGTTGAAGCCATTCTACTTTGTAGCCCAAAAGAAACAAGTCCTTTCTACTCTTTCTGCCTCTGTTTCCCATCCCATTCTTTGTCTAACTTTTCTATTTAGATTGGAAACTCTGCAGCTGGGACCATCTCTTACTATGTGTTTCCCCAGTGCCTAGCACAACAGGGCTCCAGTTTTGGTTGTAGCCTCTAAGTCCTACCGTAATACAAATATGAAATAATTCATAATTATGTACACACCACACAATCCCCCGCCTCCCACACGCTTGTAATATTCCCATATTAGCTTTTCAACCAACGTATAGATGGAAAGTAATTGACAAGTGTTTTGTTGTTTTTTGGGAAAACTATCATCTCTTTACTCTGATTTGTTTGGAGGACATTCTCAACTTATTAAAAACAAAATTGAAACATGGCCCATGAACTTCAGTTAAAAGCACTTCAGTTTTAAAAGAAAAATAATCACATGCAAACTGCACTGAGTTTTCGTGGAGGTATCATCACTATGATACAATCTACTCAGGCTCAGCTATAAGGCTCATAAATTACATTTCAAAACAAGTCCCAGATTGCTCTGTGAGCTGTTATGGAACTCGGTGTAATTGTTGGTGCAGTATCATTATGTTTCCACTAATGGTCTGAATATAAATTCAGTCCAACCATGTGCTGAGTGCCATGCCATTTCACAGGAGTGCTTGGCAGTCAGCACCTTGCAGGACAAACTCTGTGTTCAGAAGAAAGAGAAGAGGAGGGACAACCTTTTCTTTCTGCAGTCTTTACTTCCAAACTTGCAACTAGGCATATCATTAGTAAACACAGTGCTTTCTCCTCATTTAAAAGGACAGGAAGAGGAGAAAGGAGTAGTACAGTAGTACAGAACTATACACAGGTAGCCTCATCTACGTGAAGAGGTATTCTGTAAACTGCTGATGCCTCAACAATTATGTCAAATTAGGGAATCTCACTACTGTGTGAAATGTAAAAGCCTCTGTTAGGATGAAAAAAGTCAGACATTATGCACTTAAAAGGTATTAAACATTGTGACTTGCATTATCAGATGAAAATAACTTGGTAATGAGGAAAAATCAAGACACAAACTGGCAGTATTTCTCTTTAAGAAATACACTGTTGGTATGCAAGTGGAATATCACAGCAGGATTACAGATGCAGATTTACTTAGCTGCATGAATACAAATGTATTTAAAACCTTCAGGGACAACCACTATACATAGAGAAACACCTTTCTTGTTATAACCAGAGACACTTAACAAGGGATTTTTGCAGCACTTTATCTTTCACGCAGAATAAATGACCAGATCTCTCACATACAGAATAAGTGGAAAAAACAGATGGTGCACAAATTTACAAGGTTGCACATCAAAAGACAGTCTCAGAAGCTCAAGAACTGTAAGAAAACTGCCTTGGAGGTAGATCCTAGGAATGCCACACTACTATGAAGAGAGAGAGGCCAGAGACATAAGAGAAAAAATATTACAGTATCCAGACCAATTTATTTTTAACAGCTGATGTTTCTTCTGGGAAAAAAAACATATAAAATATTTTGTCCTTAAAATGTTTAGGAATGTATCAGCATAGGAAATGTCAAACTGGATCAGACACATGGTCCATCTAATCCCTGCTATCTCTGACTATTGCCAGTGCTGGATTCTTCAGAGGAAGATGCAAGAAACCCCACAGTAGGCTGACGGGGAACTTTTCATCCTAATCACTAATATTTAAAGAGTGCATTAAGGTCTGAAGCATGATGTTTTATATCTCTTCCAAAATTTGCACTCGCATTAAAAAATATGAACTGATATTCTTGTTATTCACTTAAATCCAGACCCTCTTTGAATTATGCTAAATTCTCATCAAGTGGGGGCAGGGAGTTCATTTTTTGTATAATTCTCAAATGATATAGCTCTGTTCTGAGGGCCTACCCAGTGTTTTAGCTGCAGTATAAAATGCTATTACGATGGGCATTAGAATTAAGAATTTGAGCTCAGTCCCTCACTCCTCGGCTGTCAGAATCAAGGATTATTGCAGCAGCAGCATGCTCATACCCTGGGTGCACAAAAAAACATATCTCACTCCACAACAATGAAGGCCAGCTCCTGAACTACTGATTTACTCTAGCTGAGAATCTGGCCCCATATTTTTTATCTTTCTATAGTCCTGGACTCTGGCTGATAAAGCCTTAACTGCTTGGCAATAGAGGCATAAAATCTGCATTGCTACAGGGGTGAGGGTAGCCCAAATAATAGGTGTTGTTGGATGTCAAAGGATGCAATTAATCTACGCATCACCTCACCAGCCTCTGCGGTGGCAGGTCTCCTATGGAGCCAATAGTGAATTTTGGAGCTGTCCCCGTTTAGTGGAAACTCTAAAGAAGGGTTAAATCCTTCTCTGATGCAAAGAGGTGTAATTTAAGAAGAGATAACATTCATTCTTCAATTGTTTCATTGGTCTTATCTCACAAACAGCTTGTCCTATTATCCCATAGGTTTTTAGACAATCGCCTCTACTAGAGGACTACACCTTGTAATTTTCAGACAGTCTCGGTCAGTTTTGGTGAAGACAAAGGAGCGGGAGGTCAATGTGCAGCTTGTAACAGAAAGCTGGCTCCATTCTTAACAATAGAGGGACTGCTCTCTCTCTCCATAATACAAAGAAATGTGTTGCTAATGATCCTGCAGCATGTCCACAAGCCTGTTGCAAAGATGATTAGTAAAACGTGGTGTGAAATGAATGAGACAAACAATAGTATCATAATACTTGCTAAAGTGTCTCCAGGATGCAAAGGCTGGGATAATTGCAGTGCTGACAGCCTTTCTCTCCAGGGGAAGGACCTGTGCTGATCTTATGTGTTTGCTACATTTTAGTCATCGGTCAACACTCACTACTGACTGTAGCCAGAGGCTGGTTTTCTCTTCTTTAGCTCATCTGGAGAATAGTATATGCACAACTGCCTCGGAGGAGGATTGTAAGAGAGGAAAAAAGAGAGGCCCTGAATGAAATCCTATTAAAAACGCTAACCCACTTGACTGCTGCACTCTCCCCTTTCACAGAATTGATAGAAGTAAAACCACCCAGCCTCCTATTATAGGCTGGGTCAATCTGGAAATAAAAAATAATCATATTCACATTCTAAGGTCATCTGCTTTAAATTACAGCCATGTTTTACAAAGCAAACTGCCCTGCTAGTAGCTGTACTTGTAGCATGTGGGGTTGTGGCAAAGTTGTAACCTCTGACAGTAAGTAGTAGGGCTGGGCAAATCTCTTTTGCAGGGAAAAGAAAACCCTGGGCAGATTCTGGGTGTTTCTCCATAATCAGTGCCTCCCAGAGTTCCCAGGTGCACAAGGAGAGTATGCCCCAACTCTACCACTGCTGGGGGCCTTGGGGATGGGGGGGTTGGGGATACTGAGTGCAGGATGCTGGCTGGGGATGCCTGCGTCCTGTTGCGGTTGAGCTGAGCAGCTTCAGGGGGAGGGTTGTGGATGGGGAGTGGGTGCCCCACACTGGGGGTGGAGGAGGCTGGGAGATGGGGAGTGGGTGCCCAGCCCTGGGGGTGGAGGAAGCTAGGAGAAGGCTGCAGGGGGCAGATGGGGAGTGGGTGCCCAGTACTGGGGGTGGAGGAGGCTGTGAGAGGGCTGCATGGGGCAGATGGGGACTGGATGCCGAGCCCTGGGGATGGAGGAGGCCGGGAGATGGGGACGGGGCACCCAGTACTGGGGGTAGAAGTAGGTTTACCATTCGTCCGGATTTACCCGGACATGTCCTCCTTTTTGTGTTTAAAAATAGCATCCGGGGGAGGAATTTGTAAATCACTAAAAATGTCCGGGATTTCCTCCCCATGCAGAGCGAGGCGCGGCTGGGAGGGCTGCAGGAAAGTCAGCCGCTCGCATGGGGCTCTGGCAGCCAGAGCCCTTCCCCCGCAGCTTGCCGGGCTGGACTCCGGAGCAGCTGGAGAGTTCCTCCTCCCCCCTCCCTCCCCGCATTCTGAGCCGGCCGGCCTGCCCGGCCGTTTGCATCGGGCCTCGGCAGCTCCTCCTCCCCTGCAGCCCAGCGCCCCGCTCCGGCAGCACTGTGCAGGGGCAGGGACCGGGTTGTGTGTTGCGCTGGGGAACGCAGCCACATGTCCAGCTCCGCACAGAGCCAAACACCATGTTCTGAGCGGCGGGGTAAGGGGGCCAGGGGGCAGGAGAAGGGGCAGGGAGATTTTGGAGGGGGCAGTCAAGAGACGGGGGGGGTCGGGAGTTCGGGGGGGG